>NW_019744130.1:923155-930854 GCF_002891405.2 Cryptotermes secundus
GGCGTAAACTTGTCTGTGATACTAGTTTGGATTGGATACTGTTATCTTCTAAGATATTGCAAAACTACCAGCCGTAGCTGAGACGTGTGGAGGAGGAGGCGGTTAGCGATCAAGATCTTAGCTCGGATCTGAAGCTTCATGGAGGGATGGTTCTTTGCGTAAAAGTGGGCGGAAGAGTTTTGGGTTTATTCCCTCGAAACGGCACCCAAATCCTTCGGCTCGAACTACTTACAGCCCACACGATTTTATCTGAAATTGTTACTTTTCCAACTGGAATGTTAACGTAATAGGTGATTTTGTGATTTAATTTAAATTTCAGTCGCTCTCGTATTTATCGCAATGACTTATCTGTAAATTGATCTGAAGACTATAATAACAATGTTTATTTTAGTGTGAAATATATGACATTTAATTACAGATATGAGCACTTTAATAATATTCACGAAGCTGTCAGCCCTGGACTTTAATAATATTCACGAGGCTGTCAGCCCTGTACTTAGCCGTCGAAAAACTGAAACTTTTGTATAAATTGTTTCTTTTGAAAACGTCACATCGTGTTGAGTTATGAATACTAAATTTGGATAGACAGAAATATGTACAGTATACAAACTTTGCCGACATATATCTTTCTGAAGCTTCTGACTGGCCATTTGAGATAGCAACTGCAACGATAGAACTTGAATACTCATGATAACATTAAAAATGTATTATTGTTAGAATCCAAGTCCCTTCTATTAGAATTAAAAGTTTAACACGGCGAATACCTAAGGCCATTATTGGTCATTACCACGACCCAAATCAACTGCCTACCGACTTCCCAGCACTTTATGGAACCCAAAGTTTCATTACCGTATTCACAAGAGCCTTCCTCTAGGCTCCATCCTGAGCCAGGTCAATCCAGTCAATACCATCGTATCCTATCTCTCCAAGTTCCGTTTTAGTATGGTCCACCCACTTATGTCTTGGTCTTCCTAGTGGTCTCTTTCCTTCTGACTTTGCTACCAATATCCTATATGCATTCCTATTCTCCCCTTTCATGCTATATGCCCTTCCCATCTCATCCTCCTTGACTTGATCATTCTAATTATACTTGGAGAAGGGTACAAGTTATGAAGCTCCTCATTATGCAATTTTCTGCAAGCTCATTGCTAGGCTACACGATGAAGTGAACCGTCCCAACCCCAAGGTCATCATGTCAGCGTTGATGAAGGTACCTAACAGTGTAATTAGTGTAGAGATAGCACTAGAATTTTGTTCTGCAGGTAGCCGGTCGAAATCCAAGCCAGGTTTCTGGCTGTCCTGGGGTTTCCCTCATTTCATTCAGTCTGATAGTATCGTGAACGAAACCTAGTCACCTGGTTATCAATCGCGGCCATCTTTTCATCCCGTGAGTCACTGTATAGTGTCTACAGCTGAAACGTCGTAATTACAGTAATTGGTTCTTAACGGTATAATGAGTTGAATGCCTGGATGAAAGGGGGAACCGAAAGTTGTCTGGAGCATTTTATGAGACCGGAGAATTTACTGGTGTCTGTCTCGGCCCACTTGCATCTGGTCCACTTTTCGATTAATATCGATTTAACGCCCTCCTTCCATCTACATTTAACCGTCTTTAATTTTCTTCATGCGCTACCTTCAGACTCCATAAAGGAGCTGCGAGGGCGATCAGTTGATATTTTTAAACTTAGTGGCCTGTTTATTTCTACTGTTGCGTGTGCCGACAATGTTCAGTTTGCTAAACCCATACACCTAATCTGAAGTTTCGTCCGTTTGTCGTGTTTCTAACGTTTAATTTTCAGTGACGTAATAGATATGTCTGTATAAAATATCTCCCACGTTACAATTGTTCATAAGTTGTGACCAGCCAACCAGAGGCTGAAGATTGGTTTCATGCGGGAGCCATGTCTGCTGAAGAGACCACGATTTCTTTCCCCAGTCCTTTTCATATAGAAAAGTCAGCTGGGATATCTTATTGGGATATTTCTTGCGTAGTATCAGCAGGGTTAAAGAAATGAGAAGACAAGTATAATAGTTTTTGATATGTCATTGGCTGTAGGGGAAGAATTCCCCCTTGACGACACGCATGCGCCAGGAATCATAGACCACACACAGGCATATATCGCCAATTCTAGTTCAGCACATGAACACGCAGACACCGCTACAGGGACACCACAAGACACAATCAAATAGGTAAGGTTCATGCATTCTCTAGCGTGGCAAAACTAATAATTGGTCATGTAAAGGAATTCAATTTAGTACAAATTACTGGCACTGTGTTATGTTAACAGACATTATGAGAGACATGTGATCCCCTTTCACATGACGCGACCCTCTGCAGCACAGCACACGTGTTACACAAGCCTGTACTGCGTGACGTCTGTTTTAAACGTTAGTGATGTTTTATGATATATTTTGAATGACTCGTATAGGAAAACATTGCTTAATAATTCGGATAAAGTCAGGTAGGCTTTCTTTAACATTGGCTGCCGCTGATGGTGGCCGTTTGAGGCAGAAGTATAATAACTTCTTAATTACAAAGTGGATGAACTTGGTTGTACTCTTCTATTTATTCTAGCATGCACAGTATATCGTCATTAATGACTTACGCCAAGTTAAAGAAATGTAACCAGCTGAAACTTAAGTCGTAATAATTGATGTAGGAGCAGGTATTATGGAGGACTGGACTTGAATACGCTGCATATGAAATCGAAATCTATAAAGGCTAGGAAGGAGAAACGTTCATTTTCGTTCAGATTTTGAAGGCGGCTCCAAAATACTATTACCGCTACCAGGCCTACATACACAGAATGACAACACTACTGCACAAGCAGGCTGAAGAACTTACAGTCAAATGGGCGCACATGGTAACTATTTTTTTTATTGCTAGTGAGGTGGGACTAAGTCCCCTGTACTGCGGCCACTTCTGACCTATCGAACGTGCCCCAGATGATAGGTGAGGGTGATTGTGGAATGAAGATTGACAGGGGAAATCGAAGTACTCGGAGAAAACCTGCCCCAGCGCCACTTTGTCCACCACAAATCCCACTTGACTAGACCCGGGCTCGAACCCGGCCCACCGCGATGGGAAGCCAGCTACTAACCGCTTGAGCTGTGGCGCGGCCTACATGATAACCAAACCAATATGCCTGGGAACTACACAATAACACACAAACACCCATGCCTCAGCGCAAGTAAATCCAAACAAGGAGACCTCAAACAATGGGGTTTGGATGAATGGACGACGACACGAAGCAAAATATTGAAATTTTAACTAAACCTTAACTAGTTTTATTCATTTTAATTAAAGTTAATTTATTTTGGGAGATATGGCATTTACATGTGATATGAGAAGTTGCACATATCATACAGTGCAACAATTTTAGCGAATTAGACACTGATGATGGCTGCGTACGGTCGAAACATGTCGTGAGAAGGAAAAGGGACAATAATTTGCAATGTAGACGGAAACATATTGAATAAATACACGATTAACGCTATCAGGGTAAACTTAAGTATGTTCAACACGTGCTCGTCATTCGATGTTGTCCTGTGAACACGTAAGTAGTTCTTGTTCATGCTGTTACGTAATCAGTATGTACTTGCAAAGATTTCACCATCCAAACCCAAAGGAGAATCATAAGATTCAGCAGTTTCAGTACTGAAATCTTCATTTCACACGATTCTGAGTCACTTCAACATAATGCTCGCCGTCAGACTCTGTTTCCCATACATTACTTTGGTATTTTCCTCCTGTCTCCTCAGCTATTCAAGAGCCTGTCCAACCAGAATTTTGTGCATCTACATTCATTGTGGTAGTATGCTGACATACCGGCAGTACCCTACAGTAATACGTAGAATGTAAAAGTCATATATTCATCTATATGTAATAATAAAAAGCTATCCCTGTAACGGGCCGTGAAGGCCCATAGGGTTGTGAGACGTCGAGGCTCCCACGTTTTCTGTGGACAGTCGGCTCACAGATGGCAGTAAGGTTGTCAGCCTTACGCGCTGGCCGCCCTTTACCCCCCAGGAAGATTCCTGGTACTCGTTTCTGTTAGAGGCTGAGTCGACCCCAGGACCATAGTGCGGTTGGAAGGATTAGGTAAACTGAAAAACTCAGCGATCTCATCTGGAATAGAACGCGCGACCTTTCGACTTGTAGCATAGTGCCTCAGCCAACTATGCTACCGCGTGCCTGTATGTAACCATAGAATATTCTAATTATTCTAATTATAAAATTATAATGTAACGTAAGTAAACCTCATTTCAATACATTCTGAACATTGCCGGTCGCGGTAGTCGAGCGGTCGAAGGCATGTACTGTCTTCGCTCGCTCGGAAGCCGGGATCATGGGTTCGAATCCCACAGAAGACATGGATGTTTGGTGTGTGCATTTATTCTGAGCTTTTGATGTCCTGTGTTTAGGTAGAGGCCTTG
The DNA here is from genome assembly GCF_002891405.2 of Cryptotermes secundus. NCBI lineage: Eukaryota > Metazoa > Arthropoda > Insecta > Blattodea > Kalotermitidae > Cryptotermes > Cryptotermes secundus. The sequence continues at coordinate 927,593 of NW_019744130.1, forward strand.
CGACGAGCTGATCAGCCGTCAAAAGAGTCCTACCGTCTGTAAATTTGATCATGAAACTGAGAACTCAGCCCTATGCTCCGAAGTAGGAGCAAGAGGAGATTGAAAGAGATCTGAACAGTGTTACAGCACAGTCAATTCGCGGAGCCCTCCTGCAGTGATTCAGCTTTCTTTGCCCCTATTCATATTCACCTTCTAAAAAATTGTGAATCTTTTATTAAATAATTGTTACTTTCTCTGGTTTTTGGTCCTACACTGTCTCTGCAAGGCGTCTTGATATGACAACAGAAGATATAGAATATAAGAAGTGGTCTGCACATACAAAAACCACGGTAACTGGAACCCATAACTTTACACATCACATTCATACATTTAATCACATCGTGACGTCAGTTTGGCTCACTTAGGCATTGAGGCTTGCATATGTTTGCTTCGTCAGATCTTGAAGTCTGAAATTCCTTAATTCTCAGATCTGGTTTTTCTGTGTCTTGAAGATTAATAAGGAGTAACTTTTATATAAGACTGGAATAGAGCTCTTGAATCTTTTTGAGTTTCTTGTGTAGATGTATGAACTCTGTAGTTGGACCTCTAACACGGGCAAGTGCTGCAGGAATAGTCCGAGATCTCGAATGAATCCATTGCCTAACACAAGGGTAGACATCGAAAGACATTTGATGGGAATTTGTGCCTCTGTCTTCAGGAGATATTATGGGTCTCCCTGTGTTGCGGAGTAACATAACGCTTTCACGTTTAGGGTTGTTAGAAGAATATCCACCATTTTGGAAGAACTTCCTGGCCCAATATTTCAAAACGAACTGAGCGGCGACATGACCCAATATAACCGCCGCTGCGAGTACGTAAAATCGTTCAAAGTATAACGTGGTTTTGCATATGCTAGTCCTTGTGTTCAGATTTTGATTGCTGCGGAATTCCTTAATGAACCGATCACGGAGTGGAATGATAATATTTAAAGCACAATGTGAAGCACGGAGAAGACAGTGCATTGTTATGAAACGCTCTTAGAATGCAGCAAAATCAGTAAAGACACTTTCATTTTCAGTGTTCCCTCGTCATCCATTATATCTGTCTGGATATTAGTGTGCTAGAGAACGTGAAGCGGCCGGTCACGGTAGCCGAGCGGTCTAAGGCATGCACTGTCTTCGCTCGCTTGGAAACTGGAATCGTGGGTTGGAATCCCACTCAGGGCATGGATGTTTGTGTGCGTTTTTCTGTGTTTGTGTACAGGTAGAGGCCTTGCGACGAGCTGATCTCCCGCCCAAGGAGTCCTACCGAACGGAGAAGTTCACGGAGGTAGGCCTTGGCCCACTGGGGTTGTAGTGCCAAGGAAAAAAGAAGAGAACGTGAAGCGGCCTTACTTGTGTAACTTTATTACGTCTGCTGTCATTCTGACCAAACTGTACCCTGAGCATGCAGGTGTAAACGATTATCAAAGAGAACCCTGGACACTGACATACAACTTCATAGTACAGTTTTCATTTGATGCGGTCTTTGTTTGTCTATATTGAGACGACTCACTGTCATAGTGTGTACTAACCGAAGGTTTCCAATTAAAATATAGCTCTCTCGTTGAGGATAAAGGTAAAATTGTCCATGCGCTTAACTAAGCACTACACCATGAAGGCGTATGGGGAAGTAGATGTATAGACCCACATTCTGTTGACCTTGGCACTAGTTGAAGGCGAGTGGTCAGCTTCGCGCCTCTGCCGCTTTACCCCCTGTAAAAGAGCCCCCGGAACCCGTTGAATAGGAGGTTGGCTGGACCCCAGAGCCAGTCTGGACGACTTGGAGAAGATAAAATTCTTGCCCCCACCGGGACTTGAACTCCAACCCCTCGGTCGTCCAGCCTGTAGACAATCGTTATACCGACTGCGCTATCCCGAGGATGTTTTCATCAATATCACAACATGTTTCGGTCACAGACGGCCATCCTCAGGTGTTTCAATACGTCAAAACTGTTACACTGCTTTGATGCGTAATTTTAGCGCGTATCAAAGCAGTGTAACAGTTTTGACACATTGAAACACCTGAGGATGGCCGTTTGTGGCCGAAATATATTGCGTTAGTGTTAAATGGTGAATATTTCAATGATTGTTGCATTATTGACGGATTTAGTGCACAGACGTGCCGTATATAATTTCTGTTGCTGAATGTCAGGCATATTCCGAGACGGCAGAATTTGTCACATTGAACTTGTCAGACACCAAGTCTGCTCAGGGTAGATCTTGATGCATCTCAGCGAGATAGGCAATGCATAGCATATGTGGTGTTAGTTTTCTTTTTAACGGCCAGGATACATATTTTAAAATTTATATTTATTTTGTGTCTGTCTTTCAGACTTATCACATACAAATTCTAGAAAAATTATGAACATATATTTTAATTATATTACAGATATAATCCATAAAAGGTCCGAAGTATCTGTGAATTGTACAAGAGTTGCAAGATGTGCTTCCTTACACCACGCACATTTCTCAAGTGCTTTCTTTATCTTCTGTTTTACATAACTGATTGACTTTGATGTTCATTTATTGCCATTCGTCCTACAGGAAAACTTGTCTTCTTTGTATTTTGTTAATGTTCGCAACACGGAACATATGTCGCATGTGATGATCTGAAGTAGTAAGTCCTGTATTTTACGTATGGTGAGGTCCTTTAAATTTAAATGTGTTCATATTGTCACGTTTCTGTGACAAATAACTGTGGGTTCCAGATTAGACGGAGCTGCTTATTGGATAACTCGTTTAGAGTTACAGGTACAGTCGCTCTGAAATACAAAATGTTGCTTTGTAAATAGGAACATAAAGGACTGGAACAGTTTACCTGCAGGCATACTAACGTCTTTCCCCTGTAAACTAAACACTTTTTGGAGAGAGGGTTAGGAAAGCTGTTGAAAGTACAGAGGCCTAAGGCGGAGTTGAATGAGTCAAATGAAGTAATGTGAAGTGTCCTTGTTCGAGTGCAGTGAAACGAACACAAGGACGTGCCCTTTTACAACTTATACGTGTATGTTTGGACTTGCACTGTGTGTACCTTGTATATTGTATTTATTTTGTTTTGTATTGTTCTCTTTATGTTATAGACTCTCCTTGTCTCTATCAGTGTTAAGTTCTACTGCCACCGGGTGAACACCCAATTGCAGTAAAATAATAATAATAATAATAATAATAATAATAATAATAATAATAAAATTAATAATATGAAGTAGCGTCTTCCAGATGACGCGACCTGCTTAGTCTGTCGTCTC
>NW_019744130.1:931071-984377 GCF_002891405.2 Cryptotermes secundus
TTAAAAATGTCTGAATCAGAAACAGGTGATAAAGATAGAGATCCTAATGATGATGATGAAAGGGAAGGGAAAATAATAATAATAATAATAATAATAATAATAATAATATGAAGTAGCGTCTTCCAGACGACGCGACCTGCTTAGTCCGTCGCCTCTCGCCTTTCGTCTTCTGGTTCTTGGCTGAACTGGGTTATCAGCTCTGCTCCGTTGGCCACTGATCTGGTCTTCTCACTGGTCTGCTCTGTCCTGTGTTCCGTTTTGTCTCTTATCTTCTGCAATCGGACTAACTAGAAGACACCGTCTTGAAGCGTATTCGTTGCAGTGGGAACTGCAGTAACTATGACCTTCAGTCTCATGGTAACGTCTGCCAATGTACGCGTCGTAGCGTTTACGTGTTTACAATTGCCGCCTAGGCAACGAACCACTCACTGTTCTTTGTTGTATGGGAAACATAGCTACTGAGCCGTTGTCTAGCAACGGACGTCTCTATATGCGCTGTCTCGGAAAAGTATTTTAACAAGCCGTTGTCTAGCAATGGACGTCCGCTCAGATATTCTGGCTTTTAGGTGGCAGGCCACAATATGAAGTAGACCGTTGAAAGTCAAAATTAAATTCGCCAACTGCTTACACAGAATTTAATCGAAATCCGTTCTGTAGTTTCTGAGATGTAGCTTATCAACCGGACGCGTTCCTCGTGTGCGTTTCCTTTGTGTAGTTTGTGCAGAGAAGTTGAAAACGGCAGAAGAATAGACCGACTGTCTCAGTGGGTTATACTCGTAATTGTTCAAACATTACTGAGGTGTCCCTCTCTGCGATGCCGTGAGCGTTACGTGAATCTGTCTGGTCTCTCTCTTTATGAACGAAAGTTTTTGATGGCCTCACATCTTATAACAAGACGCTTAGAGCAAATGCCACGTAGGATAATAGGGTCATGCGAGTAGCTCGTGTGCACAAAATATCAGGTCTCCATTTTGTCGAAAAATATTCTGTCGATTATCGACGTTGTCTTTCTCTTCCTGTGAATTTATTTCAGGTGCATAGTGTAATCACGGATTATACTGCATATTGCATAGGTTTTGTTAATTAATGAATGTGTAACTGGAAGCAGCTTTACAGAATCCTCTCTTCATTAGCTCGAATTCCTATAATAAAATACTTTTCCACGTGTTCATTTTAAAATTCAGTGGTTTTATATGAGATCAAAGGAAGATGCGGTAATTAAAACACAAAATTAATTGGTCATCTCGCCACCAGTCTTGATTCTTAGAAAGAAAACCATCATCTGAACCTCTTTCATTATGCTCAGTAGCATTTTGTCGAGTGTCAAATCATCTATCGTACTTTTCATAGCTACAACCTTGTGAAACAACTTGTTCTTTTACCTTCACGGTCCCCTGGCCTCTTCCCACACAAACAACAAACTCCGTGGGCTGTAGTGCGCAAGCGAACTATACCGACCGAGCGACCACCGCTTGTCGGCGAAGTTAGTGCCAACTTTAGCGGATAGAGGATGTCGTGTGGTCAGCGCAACGAATCCTCGCGGCCGTTAATTTCAGTTTTCTAGACCGGGGCCGCTATTTTCTTGAAATAACTCCTCAGTTATCCTCACGAGGCTGATTGGACGCCGTTCCAGACCCACTACTTCTCAGAAAATCTTGTAACGTCGGGAATCGAACCCGGACCTCTGGATTTATAGCCAGGAATTCTGACCACTAGACGACAGCGGGGCCGCTTCCCATTCAGAATTAAGTATGAAATTGTAAATCTTACAGGCAGTTGGTAGGATTCCTTGGACGGGGGATCAGCTCGTCTCAAGGCCAATGCCTGTGCCAACAGAACACAGATATAACGAAGATATCTATGTATCGAGTGGAATTCGAACCCACGACCCCAACGTTTGAGCGGGGATTTCTAATGGAATCGACGCTATGTCTGTAGTCCTCCGACTTAATTTGGGTATTTTATCGCGTTTTTTGTAATGTAATAGTAACAATACTTTTTGTAAGTGGGTGTTTTTAAGGTTATGGCTCAGACGCCGTTTAAGAAGCTACGCTGTCATTCGAGTAGGATGACTGAGGGCATTCACTTGAACCCTCTCTCTCCACTCCTGCAGTCGAGACAGCCGGTAACTCAGCCAGAATTTCAAATAGGTACTTCCAGAATACAAGTCTAAAGAGTCACCACCGTACTACCATATTACATGAAAAAAAAAGAGGCAGTTTTAATTAAGGTTTTAGTATCTTGCGGTTGCAGCATTGTCGTCTGGAAGAAATTCTGTCGCGACAGGCGAACTTCCTGTCCCCATCTTCAGTCTGAGAGAGCCCGTAATTTTGTGTATATGCCAACCAGACAAAATACTCCTAAGACGGAGGCAGTAAACTTGTTACAAAACATGCCGAATGTTTCTTCTTAAACAGCGCGATGTTATAAAATGAAAGACTTGAACATTAAACACGAAAAACTGTGAAGAGAGAGGTAATGTGAAATTCTCTCATTTGAACTACGAGGTCCTTGTGTGTTTTCGCAGTCTTATTAGAATTTTTATTCATTTCTGCGTATCGTAGCGACACAGTTGCGCCTGTTCATAATTCTAAAATGAGGCCTACTTTTTGTTTTAACTTAGTGATCATGTGATGTTCCTCTTCTGTTTACGTGGGTTAATCCATGGATCCGTGACCTAACTGTCAAGCTGATAGTCGCTTAACAGTTATTAATTCCTTCCTGTGGATGCCGAAATTTCATTTCTGTGTTCGCAAATGCCAGCCACTGGGTTCTACCCTATGTCACCTGCATAGGGCCACATCCTCATGCCCCGTTTCTTTGCGATTCTCCCCCCCCCCACATCATACCTTTCCGACCATAATGCGATATGCATACGTCATACTCTTGCGTCCATAGGGCGTGCCAAAGAATCGGTCTTACTCCGTGACCCTTTGTAAAATGTTGTAACATGGTAGTAATTTTTAGGGCTACGGGTTGTTAACCCTACCATCCGCATTATGGTCCTGGGGTCGACTCAGCCTCTAATAGAAATGAGTACCAGGAATATTCCTGGGGGTAAAGGGCGGCCGGCTCGTGAGGCTGACAACCTCACCGCCATCTGTGAGCCGATTGTTTAGAAAATGTGGGAACTTCAACATCTCATAACCCTATGGGCCTCCATTGGGTACCTTTACTTTGCTTTTACTTTACGGGTTGTTAACCCCTTCCAGGCCACGAAGCTCAAAGCTCACCCGTGTTTGGCTGTTCATGACCACTTGTTCAACATACACCGTGTAGGTCTGTACAGCATTTAAGTAGGATGTTAAGGGGGTACATATAGGACAGAACACTTCACAGAGTCAAAGTAAAGCGAGCCAGTACACAACAAGTAAGCCTGTCCTGTACACGCGAGACATGAGGCCAGGTCAAGCTACATACTTAAATCTCTTGGTAAACGTTGTGGGCGTGATGATAAATAGTAATAAATATATACATTTTCATTTGCCAGTGAAGATGACAAATCCCCTGTTGCAGTAACACATTGCACTTTAACGTCGTTAAAAATAACACAAAGATTTCAATTTAATATTCGAGTAGTAACAGATATTACGTGTGAGGCATGTGCCTGACACAAGTAGTAAGCAGTTTTCTTGTTTCACTACAGTTGATTATAAGAAATACGCGTTCGAAGAACTGATATTTCACTAGTTATGGCTTTTACAGAGTGTATCACAACTCAGCGGCAAAACTTCAGGAACGGACTCCTCATTTAGAGAGAAGAAAAATGTTATATGACAACATGGGTCCGGAAATGCGTATAATTACAGAGTAGTAATTGTGTCTGCACGCCACTGAAAAGAATTGGCGACATGAGTGCTTTCTATCGGTGGGTCGGCCTTTTACTGGGAGGACAGCCTTTCTATCGGTGGGTCGGCCTTTCACTGGGAGGACAGCTCTATGATTATCATGACGTCACCTGTGATTACTTCGTGATCAATTTTCCTCTGCCAATTCTTTTCAATGGCGTGCAGACACAATTACTGCTCTATAATTATATTCATTTCCTGACCCATGTTGTCATAAACCTTTTTCTTCTCTCTATATGAGGAGTCCGTTCCTGAAGGTTTGCCGTTGAGTTGTGATACATCTGTATAAATAAATTAACATTAGGCCTACTGTGAACACGGTAACGAACCTTCGAATTTCATAAATGGAGCGGAATTTGTTGACTAACTAAGCAACTGTTGGCTTCCCAAGAGCGACTCATCTTAGACTTTTCATAGAGAGACTCGTATTACTTTTTATAAAATAGATAATTAGCAGTGTCTACCCTGATCTCTTATACAGCACATCTTCTATCCGCATTTACTTTTATTTTAATTTAATGGAACCTCCTCTTTCAGATATTTGCGGAATTTAAAAATGCGTAAACATTATTGTACATTGTACATAGAATGACTTTAGACGGGTTTTGGATTCGTGACTGAATTTATTAGACTGTTTGGTACAGCGCGTGACTACACTTTAAAATTCACTTTTAAACACACAAACACTAGTGTCTACAGTGACGCCTTCACTGTCGTTGCTTGGTAGCGGCTTACAGATGGCGGACGTTCCCCTTCCTCTGGGTTTCTGAACTCTCCCCGGCCTCAGCTGCCAGCTTCTCACAGCAGCAGCTCACATAGACTGAGACGCAGCAGTCCTGTAACTAACACTCACCAATCGACTCCTTCCTCACTAACTTTGCCTATTTATAATATCTCGGCACGGACAGCACAGAAAACACCGTTCCTCTCTTACATTGCAGTTGTTGCCATGGAAACATACTTATTTATGATGCCATTACTTAGCAACGGGTGTTGTATAATTGCATATTTCGCGGCCGATGCCTGACAACGGGTCTAGGTGCCACAATATTTCATAATTTTATATTTAATGTCTAATTATTCAAAATAATATAAATGTATTAACATGGGTGAAGTCACGGGCAGTATTCTTTAAAACACAACGATGAACCAGATGTGGAGAAATGCACAGAAGTGTAGAGGCATTCTGTATGTTTGGCATAATGTCACAAAAAGTAAAAGTGCATTTTGTGTCACGAGTACACTGCCGATGAGACATGCACAAGTTTGGTACCGATTTTGGAATTAATGTTGATGACGAATGCCTTTTAAAGTGTTCTCCACCCACAGCTCGATTCCTCATATTTCTAAACTCCAAGAAGTTTTCGCAGAATGTATGTTTCAGTGAATAGAATTTTCAATTTACTGCGGAGTTTCTTTGCTTACCTGTCAGAGGAAACTCAACGGATGAAATCTAGTAGAATGTTTGAACTTTCTTTCAGTTCAAGTTCTATTCCAATTCAGTTAGTAGTTCCAAAGAAATTGCATATTGCAATGTGTTGGACCTTGCTCAGTGTGCCCCAGAAGTTACTCTCCGTTCCTCCTATAAAGGGCTGTAGACTTGTGTTCGAGAATTGTTCCGTTCAAATCTATGTCAGTTTACAGATATCTTGAATTGAGATTTTTGTTGGTTTTCCTCATTCGCCTCTCCACTGTAATTCTCGGTTAGCACCATAAGCACGCCACACTCTGCGCCAAATCTTGCCCATGCATGACCATGTTTTCATTTCAGTTAAGAGATCCGTGTCCTATGAAGCCTTGCGTTGTGAGGTACTCTGTAATTGTCTTCCCAGATGAATGCTTGTGTTACGGAACGTAACAGCTTCTTGTTTCTGTTTCTTACGGCTGTCTTTTAGTTTTACAAAACGAAAATTTGTGTTCGAGTTTGTTTGGAAATTTTTTACCAATTCGATTTCATCGAGGTGAGGTGGCGAGTTTATTTAGGCGCTGAAGATTAATATGCACAAAACTATAATTTTAGCCGTTATTTTGCATCGGTTTGAAACTATGTTTCTGACTTTCAGGTTAGAATATAGGTCCGATGAAAATATTAGCACCAAAAAGGGAAGAAGTGATAGGATACAGGAATATCCAAAAAGAAGGTTCAACACAGTCAGTGTCAATGTGACAAAAATGAATGAGGGTTGGGTTTTATCGCCGGTTTTATTATTTATATAGGCACTCTAAATGAAAAGCCGGTCACAGTAGCCGCGCCGTCTAACGCGTGAACTCTTCGCTCCTTCGGATACTGAGATCGTGGGTTCGAATCTCACTCAGGGCATTTATGTTTGGTGTGTTTATGCGTTTATTCTGTGTTTGTGTTGCCTTATGTTTAGGTAGTGGCCTTGCGACGGACTGATCACTCGTCGAAGGAGTCCTGCCATGTGTGCAAATTATTACCGAACTGAATTAATTTAAATTATATAATTTTAAGAGACAGTCTCAGTGTGAAGGTCGTACTTTACTGATAGAAACAGGGTGCATGCCTAAACAAATTCTAGCGTATGGACTAGGAGCTTGAATTGTGGTGCTTCCAGCATGAATGTGGCAAGATAGCGGACACGTCATACATAGGCCCCATCCAGGAATAGGAGCAGAGTCACAAAATGAGGGGCTTACAAAATTGTACCAGCTTACGCTGGTTCCTTGCTCGTCGATTTTTTCTACCCTGAAGATGGAGGCGAAACATTCCTCCGAAACGTCGGTTTATACTATGTCTACGCCGCGCCACAACCCAGAATGCGGCATTCTTCTCTCTTGATTGTTTTCTCACTTCTGCTCTCTTTAAGTCACACATAGTTGTACCAAAACAATTTGTTCATATGTCTTAATTCTGTTAATATCAAATGGTGGTATAAACATTGTATTCTTTCCAATATGCGGAGTTCAAAATCATTTCAGTGTCGCGTCTTCTGGCGAAATGGGGCAATGCCTTGTCTGTGCACCGTACATTTGCAGACATTTCCGTTTATATGCTGCTGAAGCTGGTATTAACAATCACAGCCGTTACTGTGAAGATCCTTGCCTTTTTCGTCGTGACGCAGTGCAGTCTGGTGGATGTCCTTCTGTCGGTGAGAGATTATAGCGCCAGGCTCAAGCATGGTATACAGCACTCTCAATGACTGTATGATTTGAGTAGAATCCGCTGTTGTCCCTTATCATCAGTAAGATCGATCTTAGTTCCCATCTCAACCGCTGTACAAGGTAAACCCTGCAACAGTTTGTGTCATTGTTAAACCGATTTTGTTTCGAATGGAAGGAATGTATTGCTTAGCTGTGGCTTCATGTGTGTCCTTTTGTGCTTGTATCAAACGAGACTTCCTTCAGACGTTAATAGAATTTGACGGAAATGTGTAGCTATATCGTGTGGGTCAACAAACTTAGCGATAAACAATCAGATCTCGGAAGAACTAACCGTCTACTTCCCTTTATACGACACGGACCGCATAGAGAAAGAAATTCGAAGGATACACATGCACAAAAATGACGTCATAAGCCTCCTTTTGCTTTTTTTTAAATAAGGAAAGTAGTCTAAAATACGCAGTTAAACAGTTTTCAGTAACGCTATAAATGATTGGGTTAAGATGTACTTTCCTCATTGTTTCTTGTCTGTGTTACGATGAGGAATTTCTTTGAAAAACTTCTAATTTATGTTTTATAACTAACGGGATCTTGTACCTTGTTTTTTTTAATTGTTTCTCAACATGTAATGTGGTAATAACGGTATGAAGGAGAAATTAGAATAGAAAGTCATAATATAATTAGTCAAAGGCTGTCTGCTTCTGCGCCTGTCACAGCAGGAATCAGTAATTAACTAGTAAGACAGAATTCTCTGAGCCTGATTCCCCCCCCCTTAATATATTAACGTCGTTCACTGAGAGCTGCTTCGACACTTGTCTTGAATAATAAATGAGCGTGCCCTTTAAATGCTTGTTAGCCTCACAGCATGATACGTAATTACGTCAGCTACTACCAAAAGGGCCAGATCGTTGCCTGAGGTTTTCTAGAAATGTGCTACAGGGAAATTAAATTGCTTATTGTCCTTCCTTATATAGTCCCGTTGACCAAAACAGAGTTACTCAAAGCTTTTTTGTACTCTTAATCTCTTAACTGATACGTGAGTCGGTTTATTACAGGAAACAAGCGTTGAAATGTTCTTAATTATCATTCCTTTTTTAATCCTAAGACAGTGAGAAATGTAGGCACCGCATAACACATTCGGCGCCATCGCGTCCCTAATTTGGCCTATTTCAAAAGCCGCATGTTTTCGGATAAGTGCATTAGCATGACATTTGTGCTTGATTTTCCCTACAACATTTAATTCGGAAACATTTTCCACTTCGATTAATATTTAGTGAGATATGTGCCAGTTATTCTCCGGTCTAGAAAACCGAAATTAACGGCCGTAGGGATCCGTTGCGCTGACCAATTGACACTCTCTATCAGGAAAAGTTGGCACTAACTTCGCCGACAAGCGGCGATCGCTCGGTCGGTGTAGTTCGCTTGCCCACGGAGTTTGTTTTATTTACTTAAATTGTTATGTATTTTAATTTTTCTATAAATCTGATTAACACTTACATAATCTGTAGACCCTAGTGCATGTTTATATGAGATGTGGACACGCACGCATATGGTTTGTTCTTATTTTTATTATCTTGATATATCAAATCTTATTTTTTCCCTCGACACTACAGCCCCGTGGGGCACGCGGTAGCGTAGTTGGTTGAGGCACTATGCTACAAGCCGGAAGGTCGCGGGTTCAAGTCCCGATGAGGTCATTGGATTTTTTTCAATTGACCTAATCCTTCCGGCCGCACTATGGCCCTGGGGTCGAGACTCAGCCTCTAACAGAAATTAGTACCAGGAATTAATTAAATAACTTTCCGGGGGAGTAAAGCGCGGGCGGCGCGTAAGGCTGACAACCTTACCGCCATCTTTCAGCCGATTGTCTAGATGATGTGGGACCCTAAGTGTCTCACAACCCTATGGGCCTTCACGGCCTGGTACAGGGATAACTTTACTTTACGTTTTACTACAGCCCCAGTGGGCCTAGGTCTACTTCCATGAACTTCTCCGTTCACTTCGGTTTTCTAGATCTTACACATTTGGTAGGACTACCTTGGGCGGGTGATCAGCTCGTTGCAAGGCCTCAACCTGTACACAAAGACAGAAAAGCGCACACACACAAACTAAGCATTCATGCCCTGAGTGGGATTCGAACCTACGATCCCGGTTTCCAAGTGAGCGAAGACAGTGCATGCCTTAGACCGCTCGGCTACCGTGACCGGCCAAATCTTATTTTGGAGGAAACATGGGAATCTGGTGCGTAGGAAGTGAATTGAACTTCAGGTAAAGTGTCGACAGAAAAAGGTTAAGATCCTTCTCCTCCCACAGGAAATCAATATGGTTACCTTTTGTACGTAAATGGCGCAACAACTGAAAATGTCAGATGTCGAAAATTGAAATGGATAAGAAGTTGGGAGTACTAAAGAAATGTATTTCAGGCGAAGTAATGTAGAATATTAAAGAATATACCAAAGCCATGTGCAGTTTATGTAGCCATTTCCATGCTGTTATAACCAAAGAAAATCATTTTTACGTTCTGTATTAAATAGGCTGTATAAAATCCCTTGAAATGTATAGACGTTATTTGAACTTAAAATGGTTCTCAGACAGACACAAGAAATAAACTCGTACATACTTTCATGACGTTTTTCTCAGTTCGTGAGCGAAGGTTCCAGTTTCTCAGAGGACATGAAATTATTCCGATATTGCATGGCCATGTCAGAATAAGGTCCCATGTTTTAAAAGTATCATTAATACGTAATTGAAGAGTTCTCTCTGAAAGAACATTGAAATGTGAGTGAGATTACTCTGCTAGTGTGTGTGAGGGAGACACGATTCAGAAAATTTATCTCGTCTGAGTTACAGTAATGTTTCTCTCCCTGTGGGACTTTTCCCTTTTCTGGAACGTGAAATATCGAATATAAGAACTTCTATTAATTATTAATGTAATATTGTGGTGCCCATAATATTAAAAATTCGTAAAATCATGTAAACTCTGTTTTACTATGGTGGGACTATGGGTTTTTGACAAAATAACTGAGTTCATTTAGATTTATGTTTCCTTCATAATATTGTCATCCCATCTACGCCTAGGTCTCCCCATCTCTCCATTCTCAAAAAGTTTTATGATTGGCACTACCTGTTACTCAGGTTGTGCCAATGAATCCGTTTGTGTTCTAGGCTGTTCATGACATCTTGGTCCATAACACGCTAGTCTTTTACGGTGAGGGGTTTTGGTTGTCCAGCGCTCCACTTCTCCAGCTCGAAGCTGTAGGACGCCCGCTGCTTACTCAGCATATTCAGGGTCATCACTTTTATCCGGAGACTGTCTCAATTGGGAGTAGCAATCCTATCAGAATATTCGCTCGCGTTTTTAGGAGAAACAAACTCCGTGGCCTGTAGTCCGCAAGCGAACTCTACTGACCGACGGACCGCCGCTTGTCGGCGAAGTTAGTGCCAACTTTAACGGATAGGGGGTGTCGCGTGGTCAGCGCAACGGATCCCCACAGCCGTTAATCTCTGTTTTCCAGACCGGGGCCGCTCTTTCCTTGAAACAGCTCCTCGATTATCCTCAAGAGACTGAGCGGACCCCGTTCCAGACCCACTGCTTCTCACAAAATCTTGTAGCGCCGGAATCGAATCCGGACCCCTGGATCTGTAGGCATGAACTCTGACCACTAGACCACAGAGGCTACCTGAATTTGTAGGAAGGGGAACAAAAAAGATGAAGGTGGAGAAATAGGAGTAGAAACACGAGAAACCGGAAGTGTTTCTCATGCGACCCCAAACCTGGTTTGCTCATAAAGACTCACCCTGCTTTCTGATGACTTAGTCCTCAGGATGATGAACCTTCACACACGGTGATTTGAACTCTCGTTGTCCAGTGCTGCCTGTCGTTTCCCGTAAGCACCAATGCACCGTATAGCGGTTAGCCCTCCTGCCCCTCGTGTTCTGCAGATTCGTTTCTCGACTTGAAGCCCGGTTACCCCGACTGTTGTGCCTCCTTGGTCCCCTGAGGAGAATACTTACTTACTCATAGAGCTGAGCCCTTCTCGAGGAGAAGCCAATTTGGAGCTACTTAAGAATTTTGCGGCATTTTATGGAACCTAAAGGTTCATATCATGTTCACATGAGCCCTCCACTGGTCCCTATCCTGAGCCAGACCAATCCAATCCATACCATCCCATCCTATATCTCTTAAGATCAATTTTAATATTGTCCACCCACCTACGCCTTGGCCTTCCCAGTGGTCTCTTTCCTTCTGATTTTCCCACCAACATCCTACATGCATTCTTCGTCTCCCCAATTCGTGCTACATGTCCTGCCCACCTCATCCTCCTTGAGAGGAGAATACTATAATTGTAAATTGAAATAAGCCACTGTCGCATCCTTTGCTTTTGTCCCTCAAGACTAGCAAACATTCTGTTCTCTTATTGGGGCTGTGTAGCATTAGAAGTTGTGTAGTTACAGGTAAAACAGTGGATAGTTTTTTCATCTTTGCTGAATCGTTACAATAGGAAAAAGAACTATGACTAAGAGAATAGTCTCGACAAAACCCTTTTCGTCTCTGATCTCATTATGAAGGTCATCGTGCCAACATTTACAGGCTCTTTATTTCTCTATTGCAATAGAAAGAACTCTCACTTAGGTACGAAGACTTCGGTAATTTAATTAAGTACGAAATTTAATATACACTTTTTGTGCGCACACATTTTCCTTCGCTGTTACCACCATGTCACATGCATGTTGGGCAAGCTTCATATGGTGGTCAGCTCTTCCCTGTATAATGATTCCCTTGTTTACTTCATGATTGGGCTTTTAACACGTACTTGATCAGGACATAAAATTAGCGCCTTGAAGAGAGGTGACTGATCCTGCAGTTTCAAAATATTCCGCACAGAAGATGGATGTGTTTTAATGCTTACGGTTCCGGCATCCTTAAAGTGTATGCAAGGTGGCGTTTTGAAACAAGGCTCTAGGATTCTAGATAAATATCTTGACATTGTAATGCGGGGCCCTGAATGTCACGGCATATGAAAGGATTAGCTTCGACTGTGATGAGTGGCCTTAAGAAGTCAGGCAAGCTGAGTCAAGAAGGATTATCATGTTAAATGGAGTGAGATGAATGCAGTATTTTGGAGCAGGAGCATAAGGAAATCATGTGGATACACGATAGGGGTGGGCAGATGGACGGAGCGATACATGGATGACGTATATGAAGCTGTGCTAGTCTGTCGGGGACCTGTCAAATCAGTGGAGTGTGACCTGAGCAAGCAGGCCTGAGAGCGATAAGGGCAAGACGAGCGACTCAGTCAACCTCCACCCCCTCCAACCCCACCGCCTCAGCGTAGACACATGTTAAGTATAAAATTGTTCCCATCCCCCAAATAACTCGAGGCACTGAGACCGTAGAGGTGTGATAACTAGCGTACCTGAAAGAGAAATGTTTACGTTTCAACCCCGTCTTTTCTCGTTTCATTAAAACGCGTAGACTTCCATCACATGGTCATGCCCGTTCATTCTCGTGTTCGTGCCCCCTAATAACGTTTCATCACATTCTTTGACTTCGATAAGACTTCGGACGAACTTGGTGCTTGTAGCGGCCGCCCAGACCTTGAACACTTCTGCTTTCCTGCCATCATTAATACCAAGATGGCTCCTGCGCGAACGTTCGTTTGGTGACGATAAATACTGAACCACTGGCTCTGGGAACTGAAGTTCTGCATGAAAGTAGATCACAAAGAAATGTACACGTTTTAGTACAGACATGGCAATAGTACTAATCTTCTTCGTTGTCTGCGGTAAATACGATTATAATGTAGCTGGAATCGGTACAGCTGGACAGTATGCATACAAATCGATAAGTGATATAATTATTTATTTATAGTTCTTGCGGATCTCGCCATATTGATTGGAACATTTGAAAGAAACTAGATATGAATTCTTTCCAGAACTTCTTTTTGTGTGGGAACCTTGTTAAATATTAATGTTTTCAAATCCCGTACGGTAAGGGTGTATAGTTTCGATAAAAAGTACAGTTCTATCAAAATAAGTACAGCTCTGTAAATCCTTATTAAGAATGCTGGTACAGCTGCGGACATACGGCTACAATGATTCAGTGATATTTAAATTTTGCAACAGTGTTGAAGGTGTCAATATATAGTCTTGTCGACCGACGTTTCGGAAGAACGTATTGCCTCCATCTTTTAACTTGGACATAGAATCATATTTCCTGCAACAAGTCATTCATCTTCTTTCAAACCACACGGCTTCTTGTCCTAGAAGACATCGTTCTTCATAATCAGAACCGAAATTTAGCTATTAACAGAGTAATAAATCGATATATTTTCTAAGAATCATAAAAATAATGCAGGCATATCGAAAACTTTTATCTATGTTTGGAATACGCCTAGTTTCTTGGGCTTGGGTGAGACTGAGTCCAGTTGGTACGTCGGCCACAAATTGGGCTACTGTACCAGCCCCGGATAACAGATGGTGATGAATATGGAACAGTAGGTGGAATGAGAATTGACAGAGGAAACCGAAGTACTCGGAGAAAACCTGTCCACTACAAATCCCACATGACCTGACCTGAGCTCGAACCCGGGCCGCCGCTGTGGAAAGCCGGCGACCAACCGCCTGAGCTATGGCACGACCTCGAGTATGCCTATATTCTGTTCGTTCATAGAAAAATAAAACAAGAAAGCTGCGCTAGGTTTTCTTCTGTTAATTATTAATCGTACGAATTATCTAGCGAATGCACGACGAAACTCCTCTCCCACATTGAATCCATTTCCGTGTGTAGACTTGAACTTGATAACCCAGCTTCACATCCCTAGGTACTTTTGAAGGGGAAAAGGTTTTCCAAAACACCCATGGTTGTAGTGTTTTATATTCTACGCGTCTGTGAACTTAGAACTGAGCTCAAGCATGCCATCTTCTGGAATTTGGCGCAGTTTAGATCTTGTGTGAACCGACGTTTCGGACGTATCGCCTCCATCTTCACGATAGAAAAATCCGCGAGCAAGGGACGAGCGTGAGTAGGTGGCTGCAGACAGAGCCACCGGTCGAAAACAGCCAGCTATATACGTAGGTCATTTCAGAAATAATGCACAAAATTTTTTGTTTACGTCCATGTTTTTTTTTAATATCTCTTTACAGTCCTTCAATGTAGTCCCCCTGCTCCTCAATGACGGAGTCCCAACATGTGGGAAGCTTTACTACTCCATCCAGGACACCATCTTTGTTTACCTTTCGAAGGCTCGGGTACTGCAGCAGAAAGCTCTTCCAGAGAGGGAAAACAACGGCCTCGCATAGGTTTTTTCAACTTTGGGAATAAGTCGAAGTCTGGCGGACTCATGTCCGGGCTGTAGGGAGCATTAGGCAACACCTCCCAACCGTATTGGCACATAAATGATACAAACTCCGTCCTAAGTGCAAACAATATATATTATATGTCTTTGATCTTGTTCTTTCTACACTACATGTTTCGGCCTCTATCGGCCATCATCAGGTGTATACTCTTAACGTTGCTGCCACACTGAACCCAGTCTAAAATTTAACATTTAAAAACACAATGTCACATTCTTCGTATTATCAACATCTACATCGTTGATATGTGTCTGGTATGTAGNTAGTGTGGAAAGAACAAGATCAAAGACATATAATATATATTGTTTGCACTTAGGACGGAGTTTGTATCATTTATCGTGTAGAGTGCAACAGGATGCTTAAATATAATATTGTATTGGCACAGCTTTTCTGTTACGACATTCCTGATGTGCGGGCGAGCGTTGTCTTGGAGAATGATCGGCCCAGCCTCGAGCAACTGAGGTCGGTTTTTGTGCATTTTCTGCGCAGATTTTGCATAAAGTCACGACAATAAACTGCTGTGACACTTTTCCCGTACGGAACTCTGCCTGTCATGATGATTTCTTGGTGATCATAAGCAAATATCATCATTGGTTTGACTTTAGATTGAGATCGTCGAAATTTTTTTGGTCGTGGACCTCTCCACTCGTTGGACTGTGATTTCAGCTGTCGATTTCAATCGGGTTTTTTCCACGTGAAATTTCGATCTTAATGTACGACCTTTGAACTTCAACAGTCACAATACCCGAGAACTGTGCAGGCTCCATTTCTAACTCACGTTATTTAAGAACAGAGTACATTATAAATGAAACAAAATAACGCGCTTCCTTCTCAAGCCCTGAACTGTAACTGACGTGAGGCTCACTGTTGTTGCGTCATCTAATCCGCAGTGTTGCCAATCTGTGCATTATTTATGAAATGACCCACGTAATAATAGGAAGGGAGGGAGAGAGGGCCACATGAGAAACGTCGGTTCACACAACATCTAATTGGCGCCACATCCCAGAAGACGACATTCTTCATATTCATAGTCACCGCCGTGAAAACCTCAAATCTTACATCAGAATTGAGTTACTTATAGGGTAGAGAACACGAATTTGACGCCTGTATTCTTTATAACGTCTATACAATCGGATTTTTTTAAGATCTGGAATGTCTTCAGGTTGAAATGAGAGTGGTATTTCAACAAAAAAGAAATATTTCGTTTGCTCTTTCGGAAAATATCTTAATCGCTCTGCTCTCAAACTGATTAAATGATCTACAGTTTCTGACAGTAAACATTCTTTCAAAGTCGAAGTAGGTCCCTTGTGCAAAGCAATGACCTACAAATATCTGCTTCATGTTGTAACAGTCCAAACCTTTTAATGCTCTTTAACGGACGCTATGTTCCTCTTCAGCCATTTCAATATAGTGACTGATTTATTAGGGAGACCCATCCATTAAGAAGTTATGACATGCTTTTCGCATTTGGACAGGAACAACTGCCTTTTGTTACCTGTAGCTTGGGTGACCGCTAAAGGGTCGAGGCCCATTATGAAAACACATGTCTGTAGTCTGCCCAAGATGTAAATGTTGTTTTGCTAATAGGGTAGCTGTTATTAAAGTGTCTTAGAAAGGGTGTAATTAGACCCTAAATTAAGACATAAGCGCTTTCACATGTAGGGTTCCGGGTTCAATATCTTTGGATCTCTTTATTCTCAAAGTTAGTAATGTGATTGTCTAGTACTGATGGTATGATGAATTGTCAGTTAAAATCAGCCATTAGGAAACTATTCTTGTCTGGGAGAAAGGCCGTCGGTTCAAATCCTATACAGTGGATGAAGTGACGCTCCCGCAGAATAGAGTGGGCAGAAGGACTTGGCATTTTGAATTCACCAGAGGCAGACGTATCGAGCTGTACTCTCCAAGTATATCTAAATTTAACATTCTTTATTTGGTTCGATTAATCTTTGATAATAATAAAAAGGGGACATTACTCCGTACTTGCCAATAAAGATATAGTGTTTGCTTCTGAAATAAACAATTTGTGATTAAGCAGAAAATAGAGTATTTCATTTCTATCAGTGGACTTGCTTTAAATGTGTAGTCTCCGCGTTGCCCCAGTTATTACCGTGACACAACCCTGAGAAGAGTCAAAAGTGTTCTACCGAAGCGGGCAAATAAATAAATAAACAAAGATAGATAGGCAACGGTCGCGAGAAGTGGCGCCCAACGGTTGCAAGAAATGACAGCCGAAGTGCGGTTGTAATGTTGAGCTCTGAAATCCATAAAATCAAACTGATATGTTTTGACTTCACTTTTCCATATAAATCGATGATATTGAAATTATGTACTTGCATATAGCATTCAGTTCATTTGACCGTCAAAACATCTGCTAAATGTGACATTTTGTAATCTTCTCATCTTTCCACAATTAATCTATTAATTTCGCACTTTCATTTTGATGGAAGACATGTGAATGGGCCAAGACCGAGGGGAAACCTTCCCACCGACTCCTGTGTGAAGGATGCGTATGTTTTGTGCTGTTTGTTGAATATCGGACCGGTCTCCAGCAAACTGTCCAACAGTCTCACCGGAACTATATACATATCGGATTGGAGACATGTGAGGCATCCAGTCGCAACATACGGTGTATATACTTACTTACTTACTTACTTACTTACTCATGGAGCTGAGCCCTTCTGGAGGAGCCGCCAATTCTGCAGCTACTTAAGAATTTCACAGCATTTTATGGAACCCGAAGGTTCATTATCGTGTTCACATGAGCCCTCCACTGGTCCCTATCCTGAGCCAGATCTATCCAATCCATACCATCCCATCATATCTCTCTTAAGATCCATTCTAATATTGTTCACCCACCTATGCCTTGGTCTTCCCAGTGGTCTCTTTCCTTCTGGCTTTCACACCAATATCCTATATGCATTCCTCGTCTCCCACATTCGTGCTACATGACCTGCCCACTTCATCCTTCTTGACTTGATCATTCCAATTATACTTGGAGAAGAGTACAAGTTATGAAGCTCCTCATTATGCAGTTTTCTCCAACCTCCTGTCACTTCATCCCTCTTCAGTTCAAATATTCTCCTCAACACCCTGTTCTCAAACACCCTCAGTCTGTGTTCCTCCCTTAATGTCAGAGATCAAGTTTCACACCTATACAGAACCACAGGCATAATTATAGTTTTGTATATTCTAATTTTTATGTTTTTGGACAACAGACGAGAAGACAAAAGGTTCTGGACTGAATGATAGCAAGCATTACCCGAGGTCAGTCGCCTCTTAATTTCCTCCTGAATCAGGTTTCGATGTGTATATATATTTAGTGTGTCCGATCCCACACCGACGTCTGATACCGATGATATCGGGGCGTGTGAAATGGCCTTATGGTCTTCTGAAGGAAGGGAACGGAAGCGAACCCATTTGTAAGAATGCAGACGTCAGTGATACTTCTTGAAATAGAATGATATGGAATGCGGTAATAAAAAGGAATCCAGTCGTAAACAGACCGCGCCACAGCTCAAGCGGTTAGTCGCTGGCTTCCCACCGCGGCGGCCCGGGTTCGATCCCGGGGTCTGGTCAAGTGGGATTTGTGGTGGACAAAGTGGCCTTGGTGCGGGTTTTCTCCGAGTACTTTAGTTTCACCTGTCAGTCTTCATTCCACCAAATTCTCCATCATCATAATCACCTGGGGCAGGCTACAATAGGCCAATCGGTGGCCTCCGTGTCGACTGGACCTAGTTGGACTCCACCCCCCACTAAGCGAATTAAAAAAAAATTATTTAGGCGTAAGCAGGAACTAGTGGATATTCGGTCTTGGTAGCGGATGTCATGGTATGGAGCAGTCTTTTTATACTTTATATCTTCCTGTCGGGCCTTTCCTTCCTTCTTCCTTCCACGTTTGTTTTATTTATTTGTTTTGTTTCATCTTTCATTAATTATTTCGCCCCTTTAGGGTACGCGGAATTGCTACAATTAACACTGAGTTCATATATAAGAGCAGTGACGACGGTTCTAGAAAGAATAGTTAAGGCAGTACAGATTTTATTTTCCAGGAGCTACGAAGTGAGCTAAATAGGCCTGCAGGAGAACGGTATAGGTAGATAAATCGACACACGCTCCTTCCAAGTTTTATACGTACAAAATCGGCGAAGTATCGTTAAGCTAATGATCACTCCCGCTCCTAATTTCAGAGTATTTTTACGTACACTCTTATCTCCGAATGTTCGGAAGGCGAGAACGTTACGGTGATGTAGCATACTCGTATATATGACACGTGAAAGTTTAGAACAAATTTTAATGGTGTCAGGACAACTTGACTTTTAATGATATATTTGCTCTTTCACAAAGCAGCTCTGTTAGCTTGTTCCACTTGTAGTGCATATAAAGCCCCGGTTAGACGTATATTTTTGGAATTTATAATGAACAAGAATTGGACATTCTGTTTCCCATATATTTCACGACATGCGTAACGCAATAATACTGTAACGGATTTGATCAACGCGTTGCCAGGCAACAGCTCTGTAAACACAGTCCAACATGCAACGATACTGGAAGCTGTGTTTTCTGTACATCCCACCGACGCGCCATGTTAACTCATTGTCACACTGTAATTAGTGGGTATATATTCGATGGCCGTCAAACAAATTTTTATGCGTGACTCCAGTGATTAACTAATTATCGCCCTCAGACGAGAAGTGGAGTTCCGTATCTTGTGGCAGCCACTTTCAGTACGTAAACTGCCTGACCGTAACAAAAGTTGATTTCTTTCTTACATTCTCATATTCGTAGTGCAGGTGAGAAAATGTGGTCTGAAAAATATCTGCCTTAAGATTGTGACGGATGAATTCTCGTTCAGTCCCCTTGAATACGAAGAAGTGCCTCCTCAATGTCATTTGTTTGTCCGTGGATGTGTGCCCCACTAGCGCCTGAACAGTTCGGCAGATTTATTTATATTCTTCATGTAAGATTCATCCGTCACGGTTCTGTACCCGGCCAATATTAACATCCTGGCTTCAGAAATAGGGGCCCGAGCCCCTAATAGCAAAATTCCTAGTTTTTTGCAAATGGCCAAACCGTTTTGGTTAAATTCCGATATTGAATTGAGAACTTCCCCGTAAGTGCATCTGCATGCGCGGTATGATCAGGAGAGTAACGGTGTGCGCATTAGGAGCGCAAATATATGATGGTATTATCCAAACCTACTTTGTCGGTCGCACGGATTTCGTTGTTGTTCGGAATTCAGTATGCAGTAACGGTTTACCGAGGAAACATCGATTTCGTTTCCAAGGTAAATTCGTCAAGGTTAGTCGTGTGTGAGAAATTAGTGCATTGTCTTTATAATGACTACATTAACTGTCACATGGGGCACGCGGTAGCGTACTTGGTTGAGTAGTTGGTGCCACAAGCCGGAAGTTCGCGGTTTCGAGTCCCGTTGAGGTCACTGGATTTTTCAGTTGACCTAATCCGTCCAGCCGCACTATGGCCCTGTGTTCGACTCAGCCTCTAACAGAAATGAGTAGCAGGAATCCTTTGCATTAACTGTCACAGAAAATTTCATATTTGAACACTAATAGGCCTACCGGGCTTGTTACACGTATTACCATCACACATGATTTCAGAATCACCATTGCTAAGTAAATATTTTCGTCAAAATAGATTAGTACATAAGCAGCCAAGATAATGTAGTCCCTATGCTTAATTAAGTTCTAGGCCATGAAAGAGTGATCAGCTTCACGCTCCGGCTACTTTAGTCCCGGAGGAAGAAGGGTCCACTCCTAGTTGAATTTGATATGGATGGTCGCCATAGACGGTCTGGGCGGGGTAGGTAAGAAAGAAGTTTTGTTCCTATCGGTAATCCAGACTTTGGTCATCCATCCCATAACCGTGCATTATATAGGCCTGCTCTCCGAAATACAACTCATTTCTGTATGACACGCGTTTCTCTTATTTGAAAACAGGAAGATTGTTTCTGCAGACTCTCAGACGCCCTGGGTTCGCAATGATGTTAGAGTAAAAGTATTGATTGATCCGCGAGGTCAGCTTAGACGGTGCTTGTGGCGTCGAGATTATAATGCAGGTGTATGTAATCAGGAGGAAATTAAGAGGCGACTGACCTCGGGTAATGCTTGCTACAATTCAGTCCAGAACATTTTGTCTTCTCGTCTGCTCTCCAAAAACATAAAAATTAGAAGATACAAAACTATAATTTTGCCTGTGGGTCTGTATGAGTGTGAACCTTGGTCTCTGACATTAAGGGAGGAACATAGACGGAGGGTGTTTGAGAACAGGGTGTTGAGAATATTTGGACCGAAGAGAGATGAAGTGACAGGAGGTTAGAGAAAACTGCATAATGAAGATCTTCATAACTTGTACTTTTCTCCAAGTATAATTAGAATGATCAAGTCAAGGCGGATGAGGTGGGCAGGTCATGTAGCATGAATGGGGGAGACGAGGAATGCATATAGGATATTGGTGTGACAGCCAGATGGAGAGAGAGACCACTGGGAAGACCAAGGCGTATGTGGGTGGACAATATTAAAATGGATCTTAGAGAGATAGGATGGGATGTATGGATTGGATTGATCTGGCTCAGGATAGGGACAAGTGGAAGGTTTTTGTGAACACGGTAATGAACGGTTCCATAAAATGCTGGGAAATTCTTGAGTAGCTGCAGAATTGGCGGCTTCTCAAGAAGGGCTCAGCTCCATGAGTAAGTAAGTATGTATGTACTTTCAATCACGTCCTCCATTTTCGTCAGTACATTTTGCATGGTTATAAACTTTTGTTAAGTACCTGCCGTACGCTCAAGATTTTTGACCATTTAACAGGCAGTTTGTACGAACCGGATAGAGCTAGCTTCGACTGGTACACCCCTAGTTTTGCTCCATCGTTGTCACTGAAATGCAATACACTTTAGAAAGCAGAACACACATAGACTACTTCACCCTGTATTCTCTTCAAATGACTTCCCTTTGCTAGAATAAGGGGAAAAGAATTTATATCAGACAATTCGCTGAAGCATAGCTGGTCCTGATATAATGGAACTGATGGTAATAGGTTTGTATTGTTCGCCTCCTCCATTCTTCTCGGCTCGCTGTCGATATATTACGAGCCCATATATCGCTGATTTCTTCCTCCTTTTTATCGTTCTGTTGACATCTTATAACAGAAAATGGAAGCACACTGCAAGCACATAGAATGTTTCTTGTCAGAGTTCCCCCCCCCCCAACGCAACCTTTCTGTCACAATTACATTCATTGCACGCGGAATGTCTTGTACAGTGGACACAAGTACGGTGAGTCCCGCCTTTCGAGACTGAACTCATGTGTTGCAACACGAATTGGTACGATTCGTAATTCGTGAGAAAATGCTACGATAATGAGGATTATTTATGTCTGAGTGTGAAAGCTTTTTGATATTCTGAAGGCGGGCTAAGCAGCCGTCTTCAGATAATGGAAAGTTAACCTATTCTCTGGTGTCCTTTAGCTAGTCCTGTGATAAGTTGATACGTTGCAAATGGCACTTATCTCACAGAACTGATTGTTACGTTATGAGAAGTAACTGATAAGGGTCAGGTTTTGCTGTAAGTACGTCCACGGCCTCTTACAGGGATAGCTTTACCTTTTTTTACTACCATTCCCTTTGCCAGAGCACCATATTGCCCTTGCCCTCTGTTGAGACATGCAATATTGAATTACGCTAGTGAATCTTAGGGTAAAAGAGCCATATTTCGAATACTTAAGGTAGGAAATATTTTGTTGTTGTTATTGGTAATAGAATCGTGAACCATTAGTACGCTTTTGCCTTGAGGTAGCTTAAAACATATAGCATGAGATTTAGTAGTGATTATGATCTCATATGTGGCATATACATATTATAGAACTAAATAAAAGCCAACAAATTGTAAATGGTCTGCAGAAATGGTAGCATAATTTTACATAATCTTCATTTCTTATTTCGGGTAGGTAAAATATTTTTTTATGAAATGCAGCTCATAAAAAGCAAACAGAGTAAAGTGAAAGAAGAAACGGCCATATCTTAAAGATATTTACACGAATATGTGCAAAATAGTAAAAAAAAATTAAACAGAAATTAACATCCAGTGATTTCCTTATATAAAGAAGACAGTTTCGATTCACAGTTCAGATTCACAACAGTAGGGCCTTCAGGGAACCCATTTTCTTGTCTCTTACAGCCTGAATTTCACTTCTCGTGAGGTCTGTGGGCCATTTATTTATTATAATATCGGCCATATAAGAATAAGCAAACACCGAGACTTTAAAAAAGGTTCCTGATTTCTGATGCTCGAAACTCGCAACCATAAGTATCCCAAATTATGCAACCCACTACTACTCTAGAGGTGGCAGCATAACGGGGAACTGAAACTTCTGAAAGCAAAAGCTCACAATATACGTGTTATAATGTATATAATTAAGTTAATATGAAATGTGTAAGTTCAAACTCACATATTGTTTCGAAACCTGACCTCTTTTGAGCTAAAATGTTAACATCAGGAATGGCAGAAACAGATACGATGACGGTAAAACAACACTTCTGCCTCCACCTCCAGTATACCACTGCTGAGAAACTGGTCAGGTAGGAGATGTAAGGTCCTGTGGCCACGGCCGCAGTGTTGCCCTCAGTTACTTACTTACTCATGGAGCTGAGCCCTGCTGGAGGAGCCGCCAATTGTGCAGCTACCCATGAACTTCTCAGCATTTTATGGAACCCGAAGGTTCATTACCGTTTCACAAGAGCCTTCCAGTGGTCTTTATGATAAGCCAGATCATTCCAATCAATACCATCCCATCCTATCTCCCTAAGATCCATTTAATATTGTCCACCCACCTACGCTTTGGTTTTCCCAGTGGTCTCTTTCCTTCTGGTTTTCCCACCAATATCCTATATGCATTCCTCTTCTCCCCATTCGTGCCACATGCCCTGCCCACCTCATTCTTCTTGACTTGATCCAGTGTTACCGGACAGGTGTCTCATTTCTGCTAGCGTGTTTTTTCAGTGCTACCCTTACTTCCTGAAAAACGACGCTAGCAGAAATCAGACGCCTGTCCGAAATATTACTCCTTGAATCTATTGTCATCTAGCGGAAATGTAACTGGGATAAATACAAAGTAACGAGTATGTGATAACAGTGACAGAAGTTTGCTGACAGTCAGTAATACGATCTGTTAAATTGACAACAACGATGAGGGCGTGGAGTGAAATAAAACTCATGGGTTTATAACTCTCTCTCTCTCTCTCTATCTGCAGCAGCACGTGACACGCTCACCGTCTTGTTTGGTTTCCCCTTCATTGATAAGGATGGTTTTAAGAAAAGAGGCCACACAGAGTGAGATTGTGTTTGAATACCGATACAGGCCCAAACTGTGAGGCGGCTCAGGTTTTGCCCGGACAGTTACGCTGTGTGAAGGATATAACTCCATGGGAACACTGAACGATTTATGAAACGTTTGGAACGGCACAAAGGGAGCTGCTGTTCTCATTTCCAACAATATTCTTTACCTGAATTTGAAATGTATCCCAGTTTATAACTGAAGCGAACAACAACAACAACTACAACTACAACAACAACAACAACAACAACAACAACAACAACAACAACAATAATAATAATAATAATAATAATAATAATAATAATAATAATATAGCGTTTGAGCGGGTTTACTCGACTGGGCTCAGTCTGTTACCACCTGCTCACTCCGGTTTGCTTGCGGATTTCTTCTTTTCTTGTACACTGAAGATGGAGGCGATCCGTTCCTCCGAATCGTCGGTTAAGACAATATCTACACGGTGCCAAATCCCAGAAGACTGCTTTCTTCATAGTCACCGCCGTGAAAACCTCAAATCTTAGATATCGTGTTAATAAGTTTGCTCACATTTCTCTTCTTCGCGTTGTTCCTTATCATAACACGTGCAATGTACAGAAGGGTACTGTTTTGAGGTTTCAGTGCCCCTGAAACTAAGGTCCTTCGCCCACCGCCGCAATGCAATTGCAACTCGACTGAAAAATGACGACAGATTAGTTGTTTTTGAGTTGTGTAATAGTCTGACCCCTGTTAATTATACGAATCTGTCCCACCAATGAAACTGCAACGCGCACCGAAGCTAACCGATCGGAAACGATTTCCTACGCAACTGAACGCGTCAGTTTGAATGCAACACACGAGCAACACACATGATGTCAGAGCAAGATTTTTGTATTAAACTTGTGCAGGCTGTGGAAAAATATCCTTTTCTATACAACTATAAATTATCTGATTATTCAAAGAAAGATGTAGTCGATAAAGCTTGGGTGGAAGTAGGGAAAGAATTAAATGAAGAAGGTAAGTTTTCTTTTAAATGGTTTTATTCTATTATATTAGAATAAGTATTTCATACAATACAGAAAATTTATTCATTTATACAATATTGCCATTGCTAATGTACAGCTGCTTGTGGACCGAGGAAATAATACGTTTAATAATCCCTTAACTGTTGAGAATTTGATCTTTCATCTATTGTTACGTTGTTCTCTACCGGTACATCAAAGAAAGGCAGTTCATTGGAATTCTGTTTTTCATCATTATAGTGAGTGTTTACCGTCCCTTTTCCGAATAAAATTGTGCAGAATGCAGACAGCACGAAGTATGTTATTAACAGACATTACATTTTTACAACGCATAGCAGACAGTAAAACCTGAAATTTTTGAGACATAATACCGAATGCCCACACTACATTTTTACGGGCCCTGCTCAATCGATAATTAAATATTCTAGCCCTGTTGTTTAAGATTCTCTTTGGATATGGTCTCATTAGATATCTTAGAAGCGGAAATGCTTCGTCAGCAACGAAATTGTATGGAAATTTCACTTCACGGTCATCAAATGGCAATGTCTCAGGATCAGGTAAATTTAGTTCATCTCTCTCAAGCCAATTATTCAGTCCTGAAGCTTTGAAAATCCCTCCGTCACTGTTTCTCCCAGCGTACCCAGTTTCTATCATTATAAAATTGCCATCAGCATCAGCGCACGCCATCAGGACTACAGAATGAAAGGCTTTGTAACTGAAATTTTCTGAACCACTTCCAGGCAACTCTTGTATGTGTATATGTTTTCCGTCAATTGCTCCAATGCAATTTGGAATATTCCATAGCTCTTGAAATCGACTTGATATTTCCTTCCATCCATTTTATCAGGCATTGGCATGTACGTTTCATGCAGGCAGTTCCACATTGCGACAGTGGTTTCAGAAATTATTAACCAGCCCCCGCTGTTTCCACGAGCAAAATAAAACGAGAGGGCGGTAAAGGAACATCCAGTGGCCAAATACTTGAAACCAAGAAGTTGTATGTATGTAAGGGGTGGGCCATAAAAACCAGCCCCCGCACTGCGACCAAGTTAATTTCTTTCAAATAAGATGGGGCAATACTAGTTAAATTTCATCCTATTTTTAGGTGGGAAATGCAGAGAAAAGTGGAGGAACATCAGGACTGCTTTCATGAGACATCTAAAATTAGGTCCGAGCGGTGGAAAAAGGAAAACCCCGTATTATCTAAATGATATGATGCAGTTCGTCGTTCCGTTTGTGAAGCCCGCAACGTTGGATGTTTCTGGAAATGTGCCATCTCCTGCATCAATTGAAAAGCAAAAGACTGAAATTGAGGATTTTGAAACTGCTAATGAAGGCAGCAGAGATCATGCAGATGATGAACCCCCAGTTCAACAAGAGGCCAAGAGGAAAATGAGTGTTAGTAGCGGGGCCTTGAGTACGAAGAAAAGAAAACAGGAAATGTCTTAAGCTGAAAAAAACTTTCGTTGCATATTGCAACAGCCGGACAGATAAAGACAAGGAAGATGACCCCAGAAAATCATTCTTAATAAGCCTACCTCCTGACCTACGCGCCATGACCGATCCAGAGATGCGACAGTTCAAAAGAAGACTAATGGAGCTCATCGAAGACATCTTAGATAACAGGCCGACATCAGCACGGTCAGTTCAGATCGATTCGCGATCACGCCACAGCATAACACCAGTATGTTCACCACTTGATAATCAGCCTCAGAGTTCCAATCATTGCTTCAATATTGATGCTCAAAATCCAAATCGATGCCTCCCAATGGTGGCATATGTAATAATTTTGTGTGTATTGTGTCTGTAATATTTTGTATTGTACTTAAATAATGTAATTAAACTTACTTTAGTGTAATTAGTAGTCTTTCTTCAACACTTATGCTTTTCCTGTAGTTTGTATCCTTTCTTTGTATGTGAGGTCGAACAGTTTCCACCAACTATAAACAGATGTCCAGACATTCTGTAATAAGATTGAAATTTCTTCTGGTCTTTTTTTAATTCTTGTGCCGCTATGAACGCCCGCTTGTTGGCGTTCTTAGTTATGTAAGGATGAGCCCACCATTTGCGTTTCTTTTTGTGAACATTTTTATATACCAATACGCGAGCACAACACTCTCACCTGAACTGCTCGACATTGCGAGTGAAACTGTTGGAAAAGAGTTGCATTGGTGGTCGAAGCCGAGATTGCGTTCGAGTTTAGTTTCATTTCATTTCGGTTGAGTTGTAGCCGAGTTGCAGTTGCATTGCGGCGGTGGACGAAGGGCCTAAGGCGTCACTTTCGTGAGTAGTTGCCACTTTGAGTCGGTTGTTTTCATCGTAGAGAATTTGGTAGGAAGTTTGTAATGCCTTCTTATGGCTGCAATATTACATATTTTGGAATTTAGCAGGAAACTAAGAAATATGTCAGTCACTTATGTCAAAATGGCCCTTGAGGCATTAGCTAGGCTTTGTATAAACAGTTTGAACTGGTCCGGAGTTGGCGCATTGACGGATTTCGTCCATTCTTTGCACGAAATGCATAAACGGACCCATAAAAGGGAGGTTCTGGCTGTCCATCTGCCTGTATGTTTGATCTCCGAAAACAGTGAACGGGTTTCAACGAAATTTAGAGTTAGTACATCGGAAGAATTTAGTCTTGGCTGAAATTCGCCAGTTTAAGATTTGAAATGAAACTTTTTTTTTTCTGAAAACTGTATTTTCGAAGACTTCGTAGTGAACCTGATCAGTCTTAGCCCTTATTTATTTGGATGATTAAAAATGATCTTGAAATTTATTTCTAATTTATTCTCGGTAATTTTAAATTCAAAAGTCTTATATTTCAATATTACTGGAACTTTATTGTGATCTATAATATCGTACTTCATTGTCTGGGACGTGAAATACGGTGTTTATGTTGAAATTTCTAGATTCTGGCAGGACCAAGGAGTGCGGAGTTCTGACATTTACGAGCAGTCATAAATTTAGCTCGGGTACAGGAAACCAGACGCGCCTACAAAAGTCAATGAGAAGGACANTCAACTCCCAGAATACCGCTACCCTGAGTCCCATGCTAACCGACCCAGCTAGTTTCCCGTACCTATACCGACCTGTGAGGACAACTTGCAGTGGCCATCATACACTGTCCTAAGGTAGAAACAGGTGTAGCAGGGATAGCGCCATTCCGACTGAGCTGATATAAACAAAGGCGGGTTGGAAAAGAGCGGTGTTAGTATATATATATATATACACACATCTTATTTGTCATATTTTCCGATTTGGCGAACGTTTAACGAAATATAGGGACGATAGCTTTATGTTCTGTATCTGCGCATCATATTTAAAATTTAGTAAGTTTTGTTATAATTTTATTGGAAATAAATGATCATCGATGCCAATAAGATTTGAGGAACGGGAAGAAACGGATCTGTACCTCATTGGTCTACCCCTTTCCTCTCTTTCTACAGACATGGTTAACCTGCTTCTACAATTGCTAGTGATTGAGTGGAGATATCCTCCATTGAGGAAATACGTTGTACAGTCGAATTTGAAGAAAGCTGTCTGGCGTATTCGACCCGACGTCGATTTCAGTGAAAGGAAACTCTCGAATAGGTTTGCGCATGTTTCCAATTCACATGACAGCGGTGTATCGGACGCGAAACACTTGAAAGCAGAAACTGTGTTGAATGTTGAGAACGCGTGCGTGCGTGCGTGTATGTGTGTAATGCGTTTCCCTTTGACAGCTCATGATTTTATCGGTTCTGTTTACACAGTTTCCTGAGAAATTTATTTTGGAGCTTTCTCTCTGTTATAGTCGTTAACTGCCCTACTGGTTGGAACTTTAGCTACATCCGTCGTAACAAAGGTCTCTGTATAATGGTTTTGGATATTCCTGTTCAGTTCATGACTTCGAAATCGAGCTAGGTAACCGGAGTCATGAGGTTTACCATGGCCCTTCTCAGATATTCCAGAGAAGATGCTAAGCAGTGCCGTCCTCCACGGAGTGACGTATTAGCAAGATTGAAACTGTTCTTAGAAAGATCAACGAAACTGAATCAGAGACAAAAATGTCTAAAAATACAATACAGTCAGTGCAGATGTAGAATAAAGGAAATTAAATGGAAATCTACAGTACGAGTGTATAGACTGGAAGGCTAGCTTTCATTCATTCGGAATTATTGGGTTTTCCGAATTTGTCCATCATCCGGTATTCTAAAAAAAAAAACACTAGAAAACACAACGTTTCGGAAACTAGATCTGTTTCCGTCCTCGTGTGAGGGGAGGAGACACCTACTTAGTTGGGTCCCTTAGATAGATCTAACCTCAATCACTGGACAGTATAACTACAGCTATATACACACCTGAGACCTCATTAGTACTTGAATTTCTCAACAGATCCTCATGTAACTTGGTATGTGTGTCGTGCCATCTGAGTTCATCTCGACAGCATATATCGTAATTCCTTCCCATTAGTGATACCAACACTATATTCAAACTGCTGGGGTAATAAATTTCATATTATCTGAATTCCTAACCAGCCTTCCTGAAACTTGGTGCATACATCATGCCATCTGAGGTGATCTCAACGGCCTGCGTCATAATTCACTCCGTCAATAATACAAACACTGCAGCCTCCCCAACTGTGTTGTTTATTCACTTCTTTATGCTTACACGTCGTCCAGACCGGCTCTCAGGTCCACCCAACCTCCTATCCAAAGGGTACCGGGGGGTAAAATGGCCGGAAAGTGAAGCCGACCACTCATCTCCAGCTAGTGCCATGTTCAAGAAAATGTGGATCTATACATCCATTCCCCCATACGCCTTCCTGGCGTAGCGAATCACAGGGACATATTTACCTTTTAACGATTACATATTACAGTTGACTTTTACGAGTAGTTGTGTCAGATACTCAAATTACAATGAAAGGAAAGTAGGCCATTAGTTCTTCCCAGAAATTCTTGTTTATTATTCAGTTGCGCTGTCATTAACTCAGCCAACATAGCTTCTAATGACAAAATGATTAATCAGTAACGAATCAGAGAGGAGCTAAAGGGAAATGGACGTGGCTTAATTTAAGGAACATTTGCGCAGGCTGTAGGCCCTAGAGGGACTGAGGAAAACGAAGGCCTCAGGATTAACTGTCTCCTGGCTGAGATTTTAACTCGATGCCAGCATCCAGTGTGCTACGAAGTTTCCGCCATAGGACCCTATTCCACCCACACCTCCACGCCCTACAGATTTAATATCAACTTTAATATTATCCTTCCATATACACCTAGGTCTTTCAAGTTGTCATCTGCATTCAGACTTTTGGAGTAAGATTTTATATTACTTTTTCTCATCTCCCTCGTGTTTTTTACATGTTCCACCAATTCCGCCCCCTGGTTTGATAGCTCTAGTAACATTCAATGAAAAATGCGCATAAAAATTATGAAACTCGTCATGTAATTTTTTCTCTTTTTCTATTTTCTGTATTTCCCTGTTCTTTCTATTTTACGCAGAATTATTACCATTTCACTGCATGCAGAGAGAGAGAGAGAGAGAGCGATCTTCATAACCTCTTCTCTAAGTATAATTAGAATGATCAAATCAAGGAGGATGGGGTGGGTAGGGCGTGTAGCACGAATGAGAAGAAGAGGAATGCATATAGGATATTGGTGAGAAAGCCAGATGGAAAGAGACCACTGGGAAGACCAAGGTGTACAATATTTAAATGGATCTTAGAGAGATAGGATGGGATAGTATGGATTGGATTGATCTGGCTCGGGAAAGGGACCAGTGGAGGATTCTTGTGTACACGGTAATGAATCTTCGAGTTCTATAAAATGCTGGAAATTTCTTGAGTAGCTCTACAATTGGCCGCTTCTCAAGAAGTACTCCGCTCCATGAGTGAGGGGGAGAGAGAGATGGCAATCCCTTGTTATCTTCCAGAAGAACGCCGCGATTGGCAAAAACAAGGCCTTATGGGCATTTGGAGGTTATGGGAACTGCGGTCGGCTTTAACACTCTGAGTCGTATTTTCCTTCACCGAACACAAAAAACAGCCTGTGTAATAACATTAGCACATAAAACAAGTATAGAAAGTGTCGGAGAAAGACACACCACGAAGTCAACCTTGAGGCTAAAAGTGGTTTCGGGTGTCATTACAGCCCTGCCCGCAGCTCAGTTCGGTCTCTTGGTCCGGAAACCCGTGACGTTTTCCATATATACAAATATTAGAAACTGGGGTTAGCTACAACTAAAAGCTGCGTTTGACGAAATTAAATAGGTCTGAAAATGGAACCCTTCGGCTATTTGGAACTCCACGGTTGACGAGGATGACTGTAATTTAGATATCCTTTTATTAATATACATATGCCTTTGAGGAACATCAAATGTGCCATGGCATTTTAGTCGCTGTAATTGCAGAGCCTCAGTTGTTGTTTGTAACTTGAACCCGGGATCTTCGTCATTTGAATTTTAATGTAGATGCTTCGCTGCCATCTGCCTCGTATCGCACTTGCAGAACAGCCACTCAGACTTCTGCAAATTCTAATTACTATTTACTTCACCAGATAAAATAATAAAAGGGTAAATATTCTAACGACTGTCTTGGAATGGGATATATTCGGAGGTTACATAACATTAGTTCCCCTCCGGCATTCACTTGACTGAATTCTAATTGAACATACGCATACGTCAGCGCTAAATCGGGTTTATTCATTGAGATGTTCAAGATGTGTGAACTAGTAGTGTACAATTGTACTCCGATGGAGAACGCATGTGTTCTAAATTAATTTATTGTGGTTTTATATACATAATGTCCTTTTATTGCAGATACTGTATAATTTGTAGAGCTTCAATTAATATGCATGCGTAGGTGGGTGGACAATATTAAAATGGATCTTCGAGAGATGGGATGGAATGGATTGGATTGATCTGGCTTAGGATAGGAACCAGTCGAGGGCTCTTGTGAGCACGGTAATGAACCTGCGGCTTCCATAAAATGCTGGGAAGTTCTTGGGTAGCTGCACAATTGGCTCTGCTCCATAAGTGAATGAGTGACATTCATTGCAGCAGAGATGTATTTACCGCGCCGTTGCGTAGCAACGGTCGCGGCGCGTACCACAAAAAACACTGTTCCTCTGTTGTACCAATGTTGCTTTCGTGTATGTTGCTGCCGGAATGTGTTTACCGAGTCTTTCCCCAGGAACGGTCCTGGTATATGCCCCTGTCACACTGTTATTGCATAGCAACGGCTTTACACGCTACAGTGTGTAAATAAGTTTATATTGCAGGTTGTACTTATTATGACATATTCGCCATTTATAGGAAACCAATGGGCAAACACGTTGCCATGGAGATATTGATTCATAGAAACCAACTAATTTAGAAACACGGTTTCCATTGTAAACACAGACAGAACCAGACCGTTGCTTGGGAGTGGATACACGGTTTCCAACACAACGCACTGCCGAAGAACAGAGTGGAACCCTCAGAGGCGGGGATCTCTATTAGGTTCTCTGACATGTTATAAAAGGCCGTGAAATCCTCAGTATTTGAGGATTCGGCTGTGAATTGTTAATCAGATAATTTCGTTACCAAGCAACGAGTAAGCAAGCAACCGCTGAAGACTTCATTTCGTGTGTTATACTTACAGTAATCTTTAGAGTGTACCAGTTAAGAGTGTTATAATTCTTTGTAGTTACGACGTATTATAGTTAACGGCGATCTTTAGAGTGTTAACAATGAATTGTAGTTAAGACTAGTGATGTCCAATGAATCTGTTCATCTAAATCAGAACCCTTTATTACTAGTCACGCAAAGGCCGTACACGTGACATTCTGAACCTTGTTAAAAGGCAGTACTTTAAATAATATGATTCAACCTTCCACATTTTACAAAGGCTTTAATTGCATTTTTTTTGGTCTACTCATATACGAGTATTTTTCTCTTTCTGCTAGCTAAGTGAAAGATCTCGTAACGGACGCTTCCTGTGTCTCATTCCTTCCAAGTAAATGAGGCTAAGTTTATCATATCAGGAAACTGCGCCATGTCTCGTTACGTTCAAGCCATGTCAACATCGAATTCTGTTTCTGACATGTCCTATCGACTTATCGATACCGCCTGCCAGCCCAAATATTATGACCCCCATTTTCTTCGTGTTCCTCTTTTTCACCTGCCTGTTACAATTAGGGTTAAATTCAAAATATTATAATAAACATTCTTAAAAACTCCTTGGTCGAGGAATCGCCCCTCCCCTTCGTACTGTCTCCAGCAACACAAAGCGGCAAGTGTGCGCGGAAGATCTGCTGCTTGTGTAAGGTTTTTACAGGCATCTCACGGTGTACGGCAGTGCTGATACGAGGGGGCCGGCGGTTCGGCCCAGGTGTCTGGCAGGAGCAGCTGGCACGCGGGTTGCCTGTCCGTGGCAGCAGGAGACGCCCTCATCCTGCTGGGCGGAACTAGAGAGGATTTGCTTGTTATCTCCCTCTTGACGCAGCGTTGACAAAGTTGTCCGGGAGGGGAGTTACGTTTCTCTGGAACAACCGCAGTTGGACTAACTCGAGGAGAAAGATAACTACAGCCCGTAATTGAATTCGAAACTGTGTTCGGAAGTAGTGGCGGAGCGAAATGGTCTTGACCACAAATGCATATGAATAGGCCTACGTCATAGCACTGCAGTCATTCACTGAAACGGACAGTGTAGCAGGATCGTACTTGATTTGTATTCGGATGTCTGCGTTTCGAACCTCAGCAGGTTATCATAATCTTCTTCCGTCTCTATACGGGAATGCACTTTAACGTACGACACGACTTCTTATGTCTAAATTCTTGAGTGTTTTACATACATCATCATATTCCCGTCTTGTTCTACTCCGTATTATCCTGTGCGTTGAGTAAGCGTTTAAATATCCCGAGAATCAATGAAATGTCCTCCTTTACATGAGTCTCTGTAAATGCATCCACTAACATACCTACTGATGAATTGTCATAATGATTACTGAGCTGAAACCAATCCGAAATGTTCACAGCTCGCTGGTTCTGTATACATTCCATAAATGAATGCTGGTATTTCATATTTAACTATTTATTGAATACGGTGAAGCAAAATAACAAAACAACCCGTGATGTAAACATAACAACGTAATTTATTCCATTTATATTATATTGTCACGTGATGGAGTGACTAAAGACGGGGTTTGGATTGGTAATTAGATTTGTTGAACACTTACAGATCGTAAATACAAGTAACTATAGCGCTGTCGCTAAGTCACACACCCAGCAGTTCACTACAGCACGTTCTAAGTATTCTCTAGCTCCTGTGTCTTCACCAGTCGTTGTCAGGTAGCGGCTTCCAACGTTGTAGATTCCACAGTTTCCATGTTCACGTCCTTACTGGCCGACGACTGTCCGACAGCTAACTAAATTCTAGATTTGTACTACTTATAACATCTCGGCACAGGGAGAACACAGCTTCCAACAGTTCTATTGTTGCGTCACGCAGCTGTAGCACGGACTGCATAGAGAACACTGCTTCCCAGTTAATCAGTTGGTGCATATTAGGAATCTGTGGCCTAGCAACGGCCGATGTTTACAGAGTCTTTACTTAGGAACGGGTCAACGTGCTATAATATCGATATGCTGGGCACACATCCGACCTGTAACCCAGCAGTTCCGTGAGTCAGTGCACTGTAGCTGTTCCTTCCAGTATTCTTTGTGTCTTTTCAGGACAACGCCTTGTCGGTCCACATTTGTTTGCGTGAGACTTGAAGCGTACGTTAAATGTCGCCCAAAGGTTCTTCGCCTACCGCGTTCCTTAAATAGTGTTGCAATAAACAGTAAGTTTGGTGAAGAGCTGAGCTACTGGAGGCTTTCACGGAGACTTTATGCAAAATGAATTCTTTGGCTGCTTCTGGCTTTCCTCGAGTTACTCCGCATGCAAATATAACGGTCGTGTGTTCTGCGCAAAGCCAGGGACGCCCACCGAAACCCTTTTTCCTCGAACTCCGAGACTTCTTACTTTGCTTGAAAAGTTTCGCGTAAATAAGGATTTACATAACCCTTCCCTCTGTCAAATATAATTCTAAGTCCTTATTTGGACGTTTCCTTCCCAGGAGCATGAAAAGTCCTGGAAGATTCGCAGAACGCTAAACGCAAGCAGGAAGAAAGTAGTATACCTGGCGCACAAAATGAGAAATGAGAAATTCACACACATTTTAAGTCATAGACGGAAAAACCTGATAGATGGAAACCATTTTGGATCCGAGGCATAGTTGGAATGATATTATTGAAACAGATCTGTAACAAATACATTTTAGAGTGTGAGCTGGATACAAGTGTCTGATGATGGGTTTCATTGGTGGATTTTGAAGTTATGGCAGTGAGCCTTTGGATTCTGTAAAGAACAGATGAGTAACTGTCAACTGTTTGAGGAAGACTTGTCAGCATGGAGTTTATTACTGAACTGTTTGGTTACTTACAACAAGAACATTGAGACTTGTCTTCTGGAATATAGCGCCGTGTAGTCCGTTGAAAGGCAGCCGACGTTTCGGAGAAGCATGTCGGTTCCATCTGCGTGGTCGAAGACTAAGCCGCTTGCCTTCACGATGTTTTTTCTTAGCTTACTCTTCCGCCCTGAAGATGGAGGCGATGTTTCCCCCGAAACGTCGATTTACTTTCAACGGACTACACGGCGTTACATCCTAGAAGATAGAACTCTTCATAACCACCGCTTGAGAACCCAAGATCCTACTAGAACATTCTCGTCTAATTCTTTATTCCCTGAGCTGTACATAATCAATCATATGCAATCGCTTTTAGTTGGTGACTGCAAATATCAAAATTATACGGTATGTTTGCTGTTCCATATCAATGGACATTTCACTGCGAAATGAGGATCGCACTGTACCGGAGTGCAAACACACTCACGTATGCTTTGCTTCTGCCACGGCTAGATCACTAGTTGAAAATAGTGGGCCCCCTGACAACTATTCATGTCAATAACATGAAAACTGTACGTAGAAATGTTTAACGGATACACCGGCATCAAATTGACTGGAACATCGCAACGAGTAAATAAATGTTACAGGCATTTTTAAACAGATCAGACTTTCGTTAAGTGCATGTAAAGGACTTCATACTCTACAGAAGTGGGACTTTGATTTGAAGACAGGGAAGAGGAACAGAATGAAGTTTCATTAGCGTAAATGTTACCACGGCATGGCGCGTCCTCAGGTTTCGGATGGAGGAGACGCCCTCCAGGCATGGAAGGAAGCTGGCAGTATATTGAATAAGCTGTTGCGGACAGCCGACAAGGGGTGGCCCTCCAGCTTGGGTGTTGGGCGTGGGGCTAACAACTCCTCGCCGTAAAGAATCAGTATGTTACGAAAATGAAGACAAAGCCTCGGACCTGGACGGATTCCTTGGATATACGACCTAAGCTAAAGAAAATGGATATGAGATTTGGCACTTGGAATGTACGAAGTTTGTATAGGGCAGGTTCACTCAGGGCAGTGGCGGAAGAAATCTTAAAATATACGTTAGATTTAGCGGGAGTACAGGAGGTCAGATGGGATGGAGGTGGCATCGCACCAGCAGGAGACTATACATTTTTCTATGGAAAGGGGAATGAAAATCATGAATTAGGTACAGTTTTTTCGTACATAAGAGAATTGTATCAGCAGTTAAGAGGGTAGAATTCGTTAGTGATAGAATACCATATACGTGTATAATACTAAAAGGTCGCTGGTGTGATATCATTGTTACGAATGTTCACGCCCAACAAGATAAAATTGATGACATAAAGGATAGATTCTATGAAGAACTAGAACATGTATTTGATAAATTCCCGAAGTACCCTATGAAAATTTTGTTAGGAGATTTCAATGCCAAAGTAGGGAGGGAAGACATTTTCAAACCAACAATTGGGAATGAGAGTTTGCATGAAATTAGTAATGATAATGGAGTTAGAGTAGTAAACTTTGCCATATCAAAACAACCTTACTGTCAAAAGTACAATGTTCCCGCATCGTAACATCCATAAATTTACTTGGAAATCTCCTGATGGGAAGATACACAATCAAATAGACCATATTTTGATAGATAAGAGAAGGCACTCAAATATACTTGATGTCCGATCATTCAGGGCAGCAGATTGTGATACTGACCACTACCTGGTGGTGGCAAAGGTTAGGGAAAGACTGGCAGTGAGCAAACAAACAACACACAGAGTTCATATGGAGAGGTTCAATCTCAAGAAATTAAATGAGGTAGAGGGTAAAGAGCAGTATCGTGTTGAAATCTCAAATAGGTTTGCGGCTTTGGAAAACTTGGACACTGAGGTGGATGTTAATAAAACTTGGGAAACTATTAGAGAGAATATAAAAATGTCTG
This sequence comes from Cryptotermes secundus, assembly GCF_002891405.2. Taxonomy (NCBI): domain Eukaryota; kingdom Metazoa; phylum Arthropoda; class Insecta; order Blattodea; family Kalotermitidae; genus Cryptotermes; species Cryptotermes secundus. Next base: position 968,095 of record NW_019744130.1, read on the forward strand.
CCAAAGAGAGTCTAGGTTATTATGAACCGAAGAAGCATAAGCCATGGTTCGATGAAGGATGCTCAAAATTATTAGATCAAAGGAAGCAGGCCAAATTGCAGTGGTTACAGAATCCAAGCGAGTTAAATGGGGATAATCTGAACAATATAAGACGTGAAACCAGCAGGCATTTCAGGAACAAATAGACGGAATATTTGAAAGACAAAATTGATGAGCTTGCAATGAACAGTAAGAACAAGAATATTAGAGACCTGTATAGAGGGATAAATGACTTTAAGAGGGGATGCCAGCCTAGCAGTAACTTAGTGAAGGATGAGAATGGTGATCTGCTTGCAGATTCCCACAATATTTTGGATAGGTAGAGGAACTACTTCTCTCAGTTATGGAAACACATAGGGTCAGTGATGTTAGGCAGACAGAAATCCATACAACTGAGCCGTCAATACCTGATCCTAGCCTTTTGAAGTTGAAATTGCTATTGGGAGTACGATGAGACAGTACATCAGTTAATCATAGACTTTAAGGAAGCCTACGATTCAGTTAGGAGGGAAGTATAGTACAATATTCTGACAGAGTTTGGGATACCCATGAATCTAGTTAGGTTGATTAAAATGTGTTTAAATGAAACGTATAGTAAAGTCCGTGTAGGTAAACATTTGTCTGATAAATTTCCTATTGAGAATGGTGTAAAACAAGGAGATGCTTTATCGTCACTCCTTTTCAACTTTGCCTTAGAATATGCAATTAGGAAGGTCCAGGGAAACCAGATGGGACTGAAACTAAACGGGACACATCAGCTGTTGGTCTATGCCGATGATGTGAATCTACTGGGTGATAATGTAGATACCATAAAGAAAAACACACAAACTTTAATTGACGCAAGTAAAGAAGTTGGTCTAGAAGTAAACACTGAGAAAACTACGTAAGTGTATGTTGCTGTCTCGTCACCAAAATGCAGGGCAAAATCATGACATAAAGATAGGAAACAGATGTTTTGAAAATGTGGCACAGTTCATAAATTTTGGGAACAACGATAACAGATCGAAACCTGATTCAGGAGGAAATTAAGAGGAAATTGAACTCGGGTAATGCTTGCTACAGTTCAATCCAGAACATTTTGTCTTCTCGTCTGTTGTCCAAAAACATAAATATTAGAATATACAAAACTATAATTTTGTCTGTATGGTTGTGAAACTAGGTCTCTGACCTTAAGGGAGGAACACAGACTGAGGGTGTTTGAGAACAGGGTGTTGAGGAGAATATTTGGACCACAGAGAAATGAAGTCACTAGGAGGCTGGAGATAACTGCATAATGAGGAGCTTCATAACTTGTACTCTTCTCAAAGTATAATTAGAAGGATCAAGTCAAGGAGCATGAGATGGGCAGGTCATGTAGCACGAATGGGGGAGACGAGGAATGCGTATAGGATATTGGTGTGAAAGCCAGAAGGAAAGGGACCACTGGGGAGACCAAGGCGTAGGTGGGTGGACAATATCAACAAGGATCTTAGAGAGATAGAATGGGATGGTATTGATTGGATTGATCTGGCTGAGTATAGAGACCAGTGGAGGGCTCTTGTGAACACGGTAATGAACCTTCGTGTTCCATAAAATGTTGGGAAATTGAGTGGCTGCAGAATTGGCGGCTCCTCATGAAAGGCTCAGCTCCATGAGCACGTACGTATGTAAGTAGCATAGTGATGTACTCCTTTGGCTGTAATGAGAAATGGCGAAGTTAGAGAAGATCAAAATGTATTTTGTAATATTATATTTCAGCATCCTGTTGCATTGAAGTGTAAGTTATAGTATTCTTTTCTCTCTATAATGCAGCAACTTTAATTTAACAACATTAATTCACACTTAATTCACTAAATGTTCGTTAAATGTTTAAAATGTCATTAAAATTATGAAAATACGTAGGTCGTACCGAAAGTCATGAGCAACTATTTTTTGCATGCAACCTGGGAACAGCAGACGAAAGAGAGTACGGCGGTAGGTGGAACCAGCTGTTATGTTAACCTTGAGTGTCTTGTGACGTCAATAGTTTGCATCACGTGACCAGTATCACTCCTAACAAAATGGTCGACAACGATATGTCGTTTCGCCAGCGTGCTGTCATCGAATTTCTTGTGAAAGAGGAAATCCCTGCTGTAGAAAGCGTGCTTATGGAAATGTTTGCATGGGTGCGAGCAGTGTTCGATAATGGTTGAAACATTTTAAAGATGGGAACACCACCATCCAAGATGAGCCTTGGAGCGTTCGTCCTCGAACAACCTCAACTGAACGCAACAAGGAAAGAGTGGATGAGATCATTCAAGATGACAGGCGTGAGACTGTGGACACAATAGCCCGAAAACTTGGAATAGGGCACAGTGCAGTACAGGAGATGATTGAAAGCTTGGGCTATAGGAAAGTTTGTGCTCGTTGGGTCCCGCGGTTATTGACCGAAGACCACAAAGGTTAGCGAAAAGCCATCACCTCAGAACTGCTGCAGAGATATCGACACGAAGGCGATGATTTTTGCTCTGTATTGTGACAGGTGTCGAAAGCTGGTTTCACCATTTCGAGCCCGAAACGCAACGGCAGAGTATGGAATGGCACAATTTGCATTCTCCATCAAAAAAGAAGGCAAAGACAGTGCCATCAGCAGCGAAGGCGATGGGCACAGTCTTCTGGGATGCAGAAGGGTTTATTCTGGCCGAATTCCTGGAACCTAGGCAAACCATCAATGCTGCTCGTGGCCAGACGCTGCACAAACTCCGCCGTGCATTGCACGATAAACGTCCGGGACGAAAAATCATCATCCTGCATGACAACGCTCGCCCCCACGCCGCTCGCCTCACATTGGAAGCAATTGCAAAGATGAGGTGGGAAGTTCTTCCACACCCCTCCCATAGCCCTGATGTGGCACCTTCCGACTACCATTTTTTCGGATTTATGAAGGATGAGCTGCGTGGACAACGTTTTGCGACAAGGGAGGAAATTCAGAAAGCAGTGCGTCAGTGTCTTCGGATTCCTGGAACGGAATTTTACAGAAAGGGACTTTTCAAACTCCTAGAACGCTGGGAGAAATGTATACAAAGAAGTGGCGATTATGCGGGAAAACAATGAAAGGTTTGTAGATTGAGGTGGTATATTTGTTTGTCAATAATAAAGCATGTTACTTTACAAAATATTGTTGCTCGTGACTTTCAGTATGTCCCTCATATATATGGTGTTTGTGCTGCATGTTTCAGTCACGTAGGGCCATCTTCAGGCAACACGTGTGATAATAGTTATGTTAATTCTTCAAAGTGAAACAGTATGATTCCCAATGAAAAAAGCTATCATGAACAAGGAAGCTTCAGAAATCGGCAAAGCGAAATGTAGTTCTGGAAGAAGTTGGCTTTGAGATGGAAGTTGGTTCTGTGTTTGCGGAGAAGATAGAATCCTCGTGTCCGAAATACCTGCAAGAAGAATCTGTTGTTAATTACTCCATGAATTTCAAATGTCCTAAACGTGAAGTTTCAGATTCACAGGTTCTATGACATTTTCTTCATTTAAGTTTGAAAAGTTTAATGAGTATTTGCTTATTTATCTCTCAGAATGATTCACCCTTTCCTTCGCTTAGAATTTCCTGCGTGTGTGCTTTCTGTAAGATTTAAATAGAAGTTAATTTCGTTTCTTGCATTGAATTCGCGTTCTATTTCTTTTTTTATGACTGTGCATCCTTATTTGAAACACATGCTCCTAAAAGGACACTTACATTTTAAAGTTGAAGAATGCCAATGTAACTGTGTATCTCAGAGCAACAAAAAATAAACATTTCAAACGGTTTCTCTAAATACAAAGCCGCGCAATAATCGACAGAGCGTAACGCGGCCTTATTTGACGAAGCACTTAAGTTCCAGGGATAACTTTTTGCTTCACAGAGAGAGAACCGTGCCCTGTTCTCGACACTCGGCTTACGGTCTGAGGTCAGCAGCACACCAGGGACGGACGCCAAGAGATGTGTGAAAGTGGAAATATACCGCTCAAAGCCTCTCTGGTGTGGAGAAGAAATGAGATAGAAAAGAACATTAGAGATCAGTAGTACAGGATCAGAACATACACGCAATATGAAACCGAAGCGCTTAGTTCTCAAGCTGACGGCAGTAGACTGCAGAGAGTCGGCCCGAAATCTCAAAATTTGAACGTTTTTAGTCGATAGAATAAAATTAACTCATGAACACGTCTAGGGGATGTCGTCAGAATTACTGTATCTTCCAGTTGTATGAATGAGGTGTTACTTTTTGTTCTAGATACGATTTCAGAAGTAATGTTAAGCGTAAGACATAACAGAAAATAACTCTTGTCGACCACGCGGTTCCTTGACGATCATTGTCATGAAATTTTCTTCATATTATTTCGACCAACACTTTATTTTCGATGAGAATACGATCACGGCTGAATGAGCACGCCTTATGTTATTGAAGGATAATTCAGGCAAGGGCTGCAGGTCATGCAACAAAACTAAATGAATATTCCCGCCTGCGGACTCTACCACGCGATTTCTTAATACACACTGAGACGAGTACATTTCATAGTAAAATTTCGACCAAGGAATATTTTTCGAAGAAAATGCTCTGCCACATATAACTCCTGTCTCTTTTTCATGCAGTATTATGCGCCTGCCTACATGTCATCACGGGACCCTTTTGTCCTAATAATGATCAATAAATAAGAGGGATGGAATTCAACTCCGTGGCCTGTAGTCCGCAAGCGAACTATACTGACCGAGCGACCACCACTTGTCGGCGAAGTAAGTGCCAACTTTTGCGAATAGAAAGTGTCGCAACGAATCCCCACGGCCACCTTTCTAGACCGGAGACGCTGTTTCCATTTAAATAGCTCTTCAGTTATCTCCCCGAGGCTGAGTGGACTCCATTCCAGACCCACTACTTCTCAGAAAATCTTGTAGCGCCGGGAATCGAACCCGGAACCTCTGGATCTATAACCAGGAACTCTGACCACTAGACCACAGAGTTCATGGTGCCAATTTCCGAACCGTCTGTATAATGAGAAATAATGTGCCACATAGTTTCCTCAAGGATACTCAGCCTGTGTGGAATACAAGGTTACGATCGGACTAGTCAGCTGTGTCCTGTGTTTTCATATTTTCACGGATATAAGCAGTGACTTTCTCCATGTTGAGGTTGTTATTCTAATGTTGAAATGTATGAGATGCTTCGGAAAGTGATGCTTTTTGTTACTTGCCGTATCTGAAATTCTCCCGAGCACACGTCCCATACAAGCGGATATTCTTTGTTGTAATCGGTTCGAATCTCGGCCGGGTTGTCGGTTGTCCTGATTAAAGACGTTACCAAGTCTCTCCAGGCGAACGCCACAGTAATCACTTGAAATGCTGTGTTGTGTTAATGCTCTGGACAGTCTGTCCAACTACAACTAATTGAGATAGAGCGTTTAGGTTTTGTTTTAACCTCCGTCAGATGCTTTGGAACGATGTTACGTTCCATTGATTGGTCGTAATGTTAATCATTTGTTCACAATGAGAATTTCACACGAGGTTGTCTTTTAATTCTCCGCACTTAGTGTGAAAACAGTCACTTCATTATTTCACGAATTCTATTTCACCGATTAACTAATTTTTGCCTTTATATCATCCTCGAGACGGAATTTAATAAGCTTTGAGTCAGTGCCAAAACCCTTGTCAGAAAACAATTTGTGGACACCAGAATATCTGCTATTTGAGGAGAGTTTTGGTTCTGGTTCAGGGTTCCAATATTTTAGCTCATCAAATGAAATACTCGCATTTCAGCTGGATTGTTTTTCGCACATTCATTATACATAATCTGCAGAATCTGCAATACATGTATGTGTTCAATAAGTGACGTAACTCATATACTCGTTTTTTTTTGTTAGATTAGGCATCATTCTAATTATAATATTGGGGTTTTAGAGGAGCCGGGATAGCGCATTCGGTATAGCGACTGGCTAAGGGCTGGACGGCCTAGAGATCTTAGTTCGGGTCCCGTTAGAGTCAAGAATTTTCACTTCTCCATGTCGTCCAGACCGTCTCTGGGGTTCACCCAACCTCCTATATCATGGGTACCAGAGGCTCTTTCCGGGGGGTAAAGGGGCCGAGGCCTGAAGCTGACCACTCACCCCAAACAAGTGCAGAGGTCAAGATTGCGTTCTTACTTAGTCAATATTTATGTATTTCCATTTAATTCATAGTCAAATAGCCCCTGCAATTAAAACAGCGTCGTTAAGGGACCTAGAACTCAAGTTTCTATATGTAAGACACGAGCGCTGCTGTATATAGCCGTAGTTCTACTCAAGGCTCTGTGTGAGGTTTCCTTTACAGAAATAACCTAAAATTGAGGTCCAGTCAACGCCAAACTTCACACGTTTCTTTCGAAAGTTCCGTGTTTTGACAGTTGATGGTGACGATTTGGAGTGTGAGCGGCGAACCAGCACCTTGGTTCTGGTGATTTGATTTGTGTCACAGCGGGGTGCGAGGTCTTGTGAGACAGTCTCGTGGGAGCCAATTACTCCGAGTGAACTCGGGATTTGACGATGACGCGGGGTCGCCATACTGACTGACCATGCCACAGCCCCTCTCCTTCACGCTGACCCACCCGAAAGCGGAATTCACACGTGCGCAACTTCCAGCGCTCTTTCCACGTATATCTTTCAGCCTTCACATTGACAGACCAGCTTTAATGTGTATATCTCGAATTCGACATTTCTGTCTCTCCCCTGAAACCTTTTCATGGATCTGTGTAAGTCACCGTATTTTGTACATACTTACGAACCATAACGTCAGATGTAAGTAGNTGAGTTGACGGTAAAATTATATATGTTCATTGTGTATACGCAACAGGATGGAGTCCTTAAAAATAAAAATGACCCTGTTTTTTAATGCGATAAACTGAAGCAACAAAACCAGTTCTGACTTAACGGATAACAATGTACCTTTTTGAAGAGCACTGTCTTCTGGGATACATCGCTTGCTTTCTGTGGAAAGCCAACGACATTTCGGAATAACATGTCGCCTCAATCTTCACGGTCGAAAAATAAGCCGAGCAAGAAACCATCTTGAAAGCAGGTGCAAGCGGAGGTTATTTTTCGAGTCTGAAGATGGAGGCGACATGTTCCTCCGAAACGTCGGTTGACTTCCAACGGACTACACAGCATTATATCCGAGAAGAGCGTACTCTTCATAACCACCGCTGCGACAACCCTTAATTCTATATGTACGTTTTTGTTTTCGTTTAGTTTTGCTTTTGGTGTCCTATATCTGTGTGGTCTAGTGGTCAGAGTTTCTGGCTAAGAACAAGAGGTCCAGGTTCGATTCCCGGCGCTACCAGATTTTCTGAGTAATAGTGGGTCTGGAACGGGGTCCGCTTAGTCTCGTGAGGATAATTGAGGAACTATTTCAAGGAAATAGCGGCTCCGGTCTAGAAAACCGAGATTAACGGCCGTAGGGAACCGTTGATCTGATCACTCGACACCCTCTATCCGCAAAAGTTGGCACTAACTTCATCGACAAGCGGCGGCCGCCCGGTCGGTATAGTTCAATTGCGGACTAAAACTACGGACTGATATATTGGTTTTTTGGACTTTATCCATCGTCCTGGTTTTTAAGATAACTAATAAAAACACGACGTTTCGGNATTTTATTTGCAAGACGCAGGTTTCGATGCAGGCACTACGGTTCCGAGCTCTGACTTCACGGGACCCAAGTAATACCCATGTATTGGAACCCAAGACCTCCTGAATATGAAACACAAGTGCTAAGGACTCGAATTCGATTTTCAGTCAGTTAATTTCCATTAATTGCCTCCCTCAGAAAAAAAAGGCCTGATTTGAATGCGATGGTAAGGCTCACTATTACCGCTGCATAATGGAGTGAATTCCATTAGGATATTTATGCACCTCCGTTTCTCTTGAACGGAAGTGGAAACGAAAGATGGACAGGATTTTTCACTCAGCCCCTGCATTTGTATTGTCAGCCTTGTCCGAAGTACTGGCATCTGTACTTGTGGCACCTCTGTCTATCCAGGACTGGAGCTCTGATCATGGGCCGGTATTGACGTTCTCGCAGGTTCAGCTCCTCAATAAATTATCTGTCCCCGCTATAAAGGCCACGAATAGAACCGTGCAGATAGACCTAAAGGAGTTTCTCTTTGTTACCCAGATAAATACGAGGGCAGTACCTGGAAGTATTTTATTCTCTGCTTTTATACTGGAAGATGATTATTACGAATCATGAATTTAAGAGTACCTTCCTTCTGTTACCTTATGGCTCTGCCCTCCTTTTGTTCACCGGTTAATTATGTCAACTAATGAGATTATAGAAGTTGAGATCCCCATACTACTTGCGAAGAAGACTGCTTTGTCCATCTTCGTCCTCTGGGAAATGTATGCTATAGCCACAAGACCATTCTTAATGAACACGAACATTACGAGGAAAATTCAGTGACTTTCAAGTCTTTGTTTTATATATTCTGGATATTTTAAAGAGTTCTAACAACTCTCTTTCTCTACATATCACTACGATTTCACAATTTTTTTTTCAGTCACTGTACAAACTCCATAAACTTAGCAGAACCGAAATGTTTAGAATTTTTTGCAAGAAATGTCGAATGTGATGCTGGACCATTTCATTGTGTTCAAACTTTTGGACTCCCATCGATTTCTGCTGTGGCTGAAAGAGACAGGAATCGCCAGGAGGTATTTATGGCAGAAGGAGGGCGTGGAAGCGTTTCCCAATCCATTTCCTCGAGAACTTTTAATTTTAACAGAGTGAAAGTTTCGGCGCAGCGAATCAGTGACAGCGTAGCGCTCAGCTTCGGGTCTCGCATCGTCAGTATTGGACTTGCGAACTGTTGGAGCGCACAAGAAGGTCGTCATGTTCTTCATGACAGCTGCTCAGGGTCATCAATAAGTTTTCAGAACTGAAAACGATGAAATAGTTGAGTGCTAAAGTACAAAAATACTTTACGAAATATGCAGTGCGGGAAGGCCGATTATAGTGAAAAATCTGCTTCCCCAGCCAACGATCTGGTCTTTCTAGACTAACTGGCTTTCTTAAACTTTTCCAATCTTGAAGTTACAATGCTCTGTTGGCTCTTTTGTTTGGACTAGCAAATTCGTATTTAATTATTAAGTTCGTATCAGACAAGCAGAGGAACATCGTCTTGACAATCGCGCTTTTTCTTTCACAGAGATTTTCATTTGTCCTGTTTCGAGGTCATGCTAGTAAGTCCAAGACTCGAACCCTTCAATGAGAACTTGGGGGAAATTTACATTTCTCATGCTTTTGACATACAAACAAAGCATTGCCCCGATAAATACACTTGTCAGCCACAAACAAACGGAATCCGAGCGACTGTTTGACACAAAATGGGCGAACACACTAATGTTGCAAATTTCTGCACGGAAATATCATGATGACAGTAACGAAATATACAGGGTGTTTCAAAAAGAGCTTTACAAATTTGAAAGTTTATATAAATTTATACAGAAGACATACACAACGTTTTGAGCTGTCATAATGTAGCAAAACACACCGAGTTTCATGCACGTGGTAATGTAGTACCCAATACCGCCACCGCGAGCGCTCCCGCAGATGAAATCAAGATGGCTACTTTCACAGGTGCAGAGCGTGCTCATTGTGTGTTTTGGTTCGAAGAAACGAAGTCTGCCACACAAATTCATTGGAGATTTAGCACTCAGCATCGCAAGGAACCTCCCAGTAGGCCTACAATTTACTCCAGGCACAAGAATTTTGTTCAGACCGGATGTTCTGCGCGCCATGCCAAGCCACCCGGTCGGCCACGTGTTTCTGACGCTACAGTGGAACAGATAAGGGAGAGCTTCGTTCTATGTCCATGAAAGTCGACGCGACGTGCGTCTCGGGAAAATGGTATTCCAAATGTTACTGTGTGGCGAGTGTTACGGAAACGTTTACACTTAAAAGCGTACAAATTATCCATCCTTCAACACCTTACGGGTGCAGATAAGGTGGTTCGTAAGGAATTCTGTATGAAAATGTTTCATCGGATACAAGACGATGAGAAGTTTCTGGACTCCGTAATTTTCAGTGATGAGAGCACGTTTCATGTCAGCGGATGTCACTGTCATGTCACTGCAGGATCTGGGGCAGGGAAAATCCACGTGTCTCCCTGGAACATGTTCGTGATAGCCCAAAGGTGAACGTGTTTTTCGCCCTCAGCAAAGAAAGAGTGTACGGCCCCTTCTTCTTCATGGAGACGACCATTACCCGTATCGTATTTCTGGACATGCTCCAAGAGTTCCTCCTTCCACAGTTAGACGAAGATGACCAAGAAGGACGCGTTCACTTCCAGCAAGACGGCGCACCCCCTCATTACCTTGGAGAAGTACGCGAGTACCTCAACACCCGTTTCCCGGCCGGTGGATTGGTATAGCGGCGCCGATGGCATCGCCACCTCGTTCCCCGGATCTTACTCCCCTGGATTTTTTCTTATGGAGATTCGTTAAAGATCGAGTGTTCGTACCACCTTTGCCTGCAAATGTCGTTGAGCTCCGAACTCTAATTACTGCCTCAGTTGCAGAAGTGACGCCAGAGATGCTACGTAGCGTGTGGCAAGAGACTGACTACAGGTGGGACGTCTGCCGCATTACCAATGGAAGTCACATTGAGCCATAGCTATCCGAGGTAAAACTCGATGTGTGTTGCTACATTATGACAGTTCAAAGCGTTGTGTATGTCCTCTGTATAAATTTATATAAGCTTTCAAATTTGTAAAACTCTTTTTGAAACACCCTGTACAGAAGGAGCTCAATTGTAATTTTAAGTTTAATGGTGTACAGTATAAAGGCATAATTGGGAACATGACGGTGAAAAGATAACGATATGATAGTTCAGACTGGAATTTTGGCGCTGAACAGGGCACAAAATAGAAAAAAAAAATGTTTGTCGTGTAATTATCTTTGACGTTCCTCAATACGAATATTATTTGTTTTGTTTAGATTATTTAAATTGTATACATATATAAAATGCCCCATTGAACTTAACGAAATTTGATAGCATTTACGAACATCTCACTCGGCATACATGACGGCCAAAACTCAAGGCTTATGCTTCAGTGAAAATGACAGCATACTTTCTGTTGTCAGGGTGCTTCAGTACCAGTGTTGTGGTCGCGGAATTGCAATGAGCGAGGTATTTCAGATTAGTCGTGACCTGTCACGTGTGTCAGGAACATGAAGATCGATGGTGTAGCTACTGGGCATACCAGAAGATGATTTGTGCTACACAACCACAGTCACTCAGAGAACATACCATAACGTGCGCAGGCTAATGGAATGTTTGGCAGAGTTTTGTAGTTGTAAACTTGTGCGGGGAACAAGAGATTGCTTCTCTGTCCTTCCTTTCTCCTCTGGGCCCAAAGCAACGGACCATCTGGATTCCATTTCTCTTGTCCACTTTTGCAGTCCCTTCTCACATTTGTAGTCGCATAATATAATAACGACAGTAATTGTGATAATTGTGGTAATTCAGTTTATCCATTTACTTAAGTGCTTGACAAAAGCGACGGCGTAAAACAGGAGCTTGAAAAGAAATGTGCCCACAAAAATATAACCTAAATAGTCTGATACAAAAGAAGAGTTAATACATAATACGGCCGTTAAAAAGTAACGTACCTGTAACATTTCTGAAGTAAAATTTAAGCCATTTATTTCGGAAGATTTTTGGTGATACCTGTGAGCACGTGTACAAGATCTCTGTGAACAACTCCGAAGTACGTGGGGGGGGGTGAGGAGGAATTCACGTCCCGTGGTAGAAACAGCAGGAAACATACAGAGAAATTCAGGATAATATTGAAATGTGGGAACGCCATTTTATATAATATAAAACAGTTTATTCCATAATCCCCGTGCACTAAGAACCGCGCACTGTAGGTGAAATAACGGTAGAAGGTTATCCATCTGTATTAATATTGATAATAATTCAATTCGATTAATTTCGTCTTTATTTACATGCAAATCAACAGCACAGAGGTCAATTGCAAAGTTAGCAAGTAGAAAGACACAAAAATGGCTAAAAACCAAAATACAGAATAGGACAGTCTCTATAATGCCAATAAATTAATAATAATTACAAAGAAAATTAAAGTTAGCCTTAACAGGTGAGAAAAATAAAATAAGTAAATTTCCAATGGTTACGCCATTATGTGGCGAGAGAGGACAACACAGGTACCTACACACAGAAGTTAGTAATAATAAAAATAACCCAATTAATTCTTACTTATTCATGTGCTAACACAAATAATAATAATAATAATAATAATAATAATATTGATAATAATAGTAACAAGAATAAAAAAAACAATTTTAGTCTTTTAACCGAATTGAGATTGTAAAAGAAATTGCCTGGAAGGAAGTGAAAACTTCAGCCAGACTAAATTGTAATTACTGTTTATTTTCGAAAGAAAATTCTTACCTGTATATTTAACAGCAAGTTCTTGTGCGTATATACGCAGTGCTGAGAATATACAGCATGCTCAGCTCGTCTGTGCCCAAAAAAAAGTTTTGCCATAGTTTTGAAATCCAGCAGAGTTTTAATTTTGAAATAATATGTCAAAATGTATTTATGTGACGTATAGCTAACGAGATAATCGAAGAAACTATATTGTGGCTTTCGCATACTGCGCCAGACGTAACGGCTACTAATAGCATAAAATGAAACACAACCGTGTTAAAAGAAAAAGGAAAAAAGTTAAAGGATTGACAGGCTTGGCGTACGGACACAGCATTAGATGGAGTAGTAAGGATAGGAAGACTGACGGACAGGCTGACGTGCGAAAGACGGTGTATCCACGTGCCTTCCCTTTATTCAGTCACTCTGAGAATAACATTTTTCCATTTACTTGTGCGTAAAGAATTATTCTGAAGTACAGGGGATGGACAATAATATGGAAACACCCAACAAAAAACACATTACCGTGACTAATATGGTGTAGGACAACCTCAGGCTTGCAGAACTGCCTGCAGTCTCCTTGGAATGGATAAATAGAGGTCCTGTATGATTTGCAAGGGACTCTTGTACCATTACTCCTGCAAAACATTGACAAGTTCTGTTAACAGTGATGAATGTGGATAGCACGCACACAGATTGCTCTCCAAAACAGACCACAAAGGCTCAATAATATTGATATCTGGCGATTGTGCGGGCCATGGCAGATTTGACACTTCATCTTAGTGCTCAGAAAACCAGTCCTGGACGATGTGAGCTGTGTGAACACGGGCACTGTCGTCTTGGTAAATGGCATCACCAGCGGGGAACAAAGTTTGCACCATGGGATGGACCTGGTCACTCAAAATGGTCACATAGTCGTTGGCAGTGACGTGACCTTGCAGCGTAATGATGGGTCCGACAGAATACCACGATATGTCTGCTCTTACCATGATCTAACCCCAGCCATGTTTCACTCTTGGCAGCAAACAATTTGGATCGTGAGCTTGGGATGGCGTTCTCCAGACGTAAACTCGGCCAGAAGTCGGAAACAGTGTGAAAGTGGACTCATCGGACCAAATGACCATCTTCCATTGCTCCATAGTCCAGATTTTATGACTTCGTCACCACACTGTCCTCTTAGTGGCATTTTGATCACTGATGAGTGGCTTTGGAATTGCAGCTCGTCCAGAAATACCCTGCTCGTGGAGTTCCCTTCGTACTGTTTTGGTGCTGACAGGGTTTGTGAGTAACTGCATTCAGTTCAGCAGCCACTTTTGCAGCTGTAGTCTTCTTATTTTTCGTCACAATCCTACGCAATGTTAGTCTGTCTCGATCACTCAACACACATTTCCGTCCACGCTGGTGTTTATCGGATGCGGTTTTTCCAGTCCTCCTGTATGAGGTCATAATCTTGGATAAAGTGCCTGGTAAAACACCAAAAACTTCGGCTACCTTGGTTACGGAAGCACCCACCATACAGGCCCCAACAATTTGCCCGCGTTCGATTCTGTTAGTTCTGACGTGATGCACAAAAAACTACACAGAACACTGTCTCGACAACAGACGAAGCTTGCAACGTATTGCGGAGGTTGTACAGGTAGTGGTGTTGGGCAGATACGGCAGCGTCACCTACAAACGTCGGTAAAATAAACACTTCTATTCAGGCATGCATTTCACGAGGTGTTTCCATATTTTTGTCCATCCCCTGTACATAGCCCTCGTATTTATCACCTTATTCAAAAGCCGTAAATGCATTTCGTAGTGTATGTGCATCTCACTTTACCTTCTTATTTCCTCCTCTTGTACTTCATTTCTTTGTTCCATTCTCGCTTGTCGGGTGACCGTGAGGCCATAGACAAGGGGACAGGTTTCTTCTACGTGTTTATCAGACTCTGGGGCGATTCATTTGCATCAGTTGTGTCACTCTCTGAGCCGTTTGTCCGTGGTGCATCCTGTAAATTAACCAGTATCCTGGTTGGGGACGTGTTAGCAGTTTCTGTTATAGCCCAAATTTGAGGGGAGCAGATAAGGAATACAACAATCCGGGTACTGAAGACGAGATCATGGAATTTGTGGCCAGGAACATAATGCCAAGTTTACGTCACTTGTAACATGTCATTTTGTCCAGTAACATGGCATGTCAAATTGCTTGTAGCTATAATAGTCATTAGACAAGCAAGAAGTTCTGGGAAAAACTGAACGCCTACTTTTCTTTCACTACAACTGAATATTTGATACGGTAGGTAAAGGTGAAGCTATCTCTGGAACAGGCCGTGGAGGCCCATAGGGTTGTGACAGGTTGAGATTGCCACATTTTCTAGACACTCGGTCATATACGGCGGTAAGGTTATCAGCCTTACGCGCCGGCCGCCCTTCAGCCTCCAGAAATATCCCAACTATTCATTTCTTTTAGAGGCTGAGTCAACCCCAGGGCCATAGCGCGGCTGGAAGGGTTAGCAGAAAAAGGCTTTGGTATGTATGCTTGATGAAGTAAAAGGAAAAATACGACTTGAGAGAAAGTAATGTTGGTATTACGGATGGGGCGGATTTATGAAGTATGCCTTTTAGATGACCTCAGATGGCATTGTATACATACCAACATTTTATAAAGATCGATTTATGCGTTCAAAATTGGTAGGGGAAACAGACGAGGTGATCTCATAGACTTTTAATTTTTTTTTTTTTTCAAAATAAGGAATGTAGGTAAAAGGCGTTTAGGTATTTAGATATAAATCGGAGCTTAATCATAAGCTTCAACCTACTTTATAAAATCACATCTAATGAAAAACACAGTATAGCTTCGATAGCTGTTTGCTTCTCTCTAACCAACTGAATGCAGCCCATTTTCTGAGTCAGTTTTTTCTGTGGCCACAGTCGGTGTAGGAATTCAATCGGTTCCTCAGGTTCTCCGTAAATCCCTTTAGTACATCAATTCCTGTCTGTGTTTATTGGCGCCGTAAGGCGTCAGTCACAGAGACATTCCTAGTATCGAACCTAAGATTAATGAATTAATAGTGTCAGAAGAAGAACGCCCTTTTTCTTGTTCAACTTCACACGCAGGAGCGGGCTATGGCGTGGAACCTGGAACGAAGTGTGTCCTGAGTCATCTGGTGTGGTTTATGGCTAGGTTCTGCTTAACGGAGTGGGATCAATACATGAATCATAACGGGTGGCGGTGATGTAATCTCGCGCAGTGGAAACGTAACGCCGCCACGAGCGTGTTGCCTGCGGTCTGCATTACAGGGACTGTCACATGCGTTTTCGTCTAAACCGCCCATTCATTACGCATTCGTTGCACAAAGGCATTGCTTATAGAGGAGCCCGAATTGGACTGTCGGCATGTTTTTCCTCCGAGGCTACTAAGTGGATTTCTACAAAATTTAATTTTGAGGGTATAAATTCCAGTCTTGTTAATCTTTCAACTGTGCCCCCCCCCCACGAATCCAACATGGATTTAGAATAACTTCATGTGGATGGGTGCACGAAAGAAGGTGAGAGAAAATGGAAGGGACTGGGAAGGTGTCGGGACATGGTAATTATGAAAGAACCGTATATACCTGTGTTTGATTTGGAGTCCGTGTTGCTGCAGAGACACTTAACGGCACAGGTAATTTTCTCTTGTAGATGGATGTGAATATTTACGAATTCATTTTGATTTCTTTGACAACGTTTTATCAAGTACATGATTTTTCTTCGTCGAATGACTCTTAATGAGGAATTGTGAATGACAGAAGCAGTTGTGGCGTGTTGTGAGGTGATATTCCACCTGATCTTCATATTAACTAATGAAATC
>NW_019744130.1:985232-1062005 GCF_002891405.2 Cryptotermes secundus
CAAAGTTAGCAAGTAGAAAGACACAAAAATGGCTAAAAACCAAAATACAGAATAGGACAGTCTCTATAATGCCAATAAATTAATAATAATTACAAAGAAAATTAAAGTTAGCCTTAACAGGTGAGAAAAATAAAATAAGTAAATTTCCAATGGTTACGCAATTATGTGGCGAGAGAGGACAACACAGGTACCTACACACAGAAGTTAGTAATAATAAAAATAACCCAATTAATTCTTACTTATTCATGTGCTAACACAAATAATAATAATAATAATAATAATAATAATATTGATAATAATAGTAACAAGAATAAAAAAAACAATTTTAGTCTTTTAACCGAATTGAGATTGTAAAAGAAATTGCCTGGAAGGAAGTGAAAACTTCAGCCAGACTAAATTGTAATTACTGTTTATTTTCGAAAGAAAATTCTTACCTGTATATTTAACAGCAAGTTCTTGTGCGTATATACGCAGTGCTGAGAATATACAGCATGCTCAGCTCGTCTGTGCCCAAAAAAAAGTTTTGCCATAGTTTTGAAATCCAGCAGAGTTTTAATTTTGAAATAATATGTCAAAATGTATTTATGTGACGTATAGCTAACGAGATAATCGAAGAAACTATATTGTGGCTTTCGCATACTGCGCCAGACGTAACGGCTACTAATAGCATAAAATGAAACACAACCGTGTTAAAAGAAAAAGGAAAAAAGTTAAAGGATTGACAGGCTTGGCGTACGGACACAGCATTAGATGGAGTAGTAAGGATAGGAAGACTGACGGACAGGCTGACGTGCGAAAGACGGTGTATCCACGTGCCTTCCCTTTATTCAGTCACTCTGAGAATAACATTTTTCCATTTACTTGTGCGTAAAGAATTATTCTGAAGTACAGGGGATGGACAATAATATGGAAACACCCAACAAAAAACACATTACCGTGACTAATATGGTGTAGGACAACCTCAGGCTTGCAGAACTGCCTGCAGTCTCCTTGGAATGGATAAATAGAGGTCCTGTATGATTTGCAAGGGACTCTTGTACCATTACTCCTGCAAAACATTGACAAGTTCTGTTAACAGTGATGAATGTGGATAGCACGCACACAGATTGCTCTCCAAAACAGACCACAAAGGCTCAATAATATTGATATCTGGCGATTGTGCGGGCCATGGCAGATTTGACACTTCATCTTAGTGCTCAGAAAACCAGTCCTGGACGATGTGAGCTGTGTGAACACGGGCACTGTCGTCTTGGTAAATGGCATCACCAGCGGGGAACAAAGTTTGCACCATGGGATGGACCTGGTCACTCAAAATGGTCACATAGTCGTTGGCAGTGACGTGACCTTGCAGCGTAATGATGGGTCCGACAGAATACCACGATATGTCTGCTCTTACCATGATCTAACCCCAGCCATGTTTCACTCTTGGCAGCAAACAATTTGGATCGTGAGCTTGGGATGGCGTTCTCCAGACGTAAACTCGGCCAGAAGTCGGAAACAGTGTGAAAGTGGACTCATCGGACCAAATGACCATCTTCCATTGCTCCATAGTCCAGATTTTATGACTTCGTCACCACACTGTCCTCTTAGTGGCATTTTGATCACTGATGAGTGGCTTTGGAATTGCAGCTCGTCCAGAAATACCCTGCTCGTGGAGTTCCCTTCGTACTGTTTTGGTGCTGACAGGGTTTGTGAGTAACTGCATTCAGTTCAGCAGCCACTTTTGCAGCTGTAGTCTTCTTATTTTTCGTCACAATCCTACGCAATGTTAGTCTGTCTCGATCACTCAACACACATTTCCGTCCACGCTGGTGTTTATCGGATGCGGTTTTTCCAGTCCTCCTGTATGAGGTCATAATCTTGGATAAAGTGCCTGGTAAAACACCAAAAACTTCGGCTACCTTGGTTACGGAAGCACCCACCATACAGGCCCCAACAATTTGCCCGCGTTCGATTCTGTTAGTTCTGACGTGATGCACAAAAAACTACACAGAACACTGTCTCGACAACAGACGAAGCTTGCAACGTATTGCGGAGGTTGTACAGGTAGTGGTGTTGGGCAGATACGGCAGCGTCACCTACAAACGTCGGTAAAATAAACACTTCTATTCAGGCATGCATTTCACGAGGTGTTTCCATATTTTTGTCCATCCCCTGTACATAGCCCTCGTATTTATCACCTTATTCAAAAGCCGTAAATGCATTTCGTAGTGTATGTGCATCTCACTTTACCTTCTTATTTCCTCCTCTTGTACTTCATTTCTTTGTTCCATTCTCGCTTGTCGGGTGACCGTGAGGCCATAGACAAGGGGACAGGTTTCTTCTACGTGTTTATCAGACTCTGGGGCGATTCATTTGCATCAGTTGTGTCACTCTCTGAGCCGTTTGTCCGTGGTGCATCCTGTAAATTAACCAGTATCCTGGTTGGGGACGTGTTAGCAGTTTCTGTTATAGCCCAAATTTGAGGGGAGCAGATAAGGAATACAACAATCCGGGTACTGAAGACGAGATCATGGAATTTGTGGCCAGGAACATAATGCCAAGTTTACGTCACTTGTAACATGTCATTTTGTCCAGTAACATGGCATGTCAAATTGCTTGTAGCTATAATAGTCATTAGACAAGCAAGAAGTTCTGGGAAAAACTGAACGCCTACTTTTCTTTCACTACAACTGAATATTTGATACGGTAGGTAAAGGTGAAGCTATCTCTGGAACAGGCCGTGGAGGCCCATAGGGTTGTGACAGGTTGAGATTGCCACATTTTCTAGACACTCGGTCATATACGGCGGTAAGGTTATCAGCCTTACGCGCCGGCCGCCCTTCAGCCTCCAGAAATATCCCAACTATTCATTTCTTTTAGAGGCTGAGTCAACCCCAGGGCCATAGCGCGGCTGGAAGGGTTAGCAGAAAAAGGCTTTGGTATGTATGCTTGATGAAGTAAAAGGAAAAATACGACTTGAGAGAAAGTAATGTTGGTATTACGGATGGGGCGGATTTATGAAGTATGCCTTTTAGATGACCTCAGATGGCATTGTATACATACCAACATTTTATAAAGATCGATTTATGCGTTCAAAATTGGTAGGGGAAACAGACGAGGTGATCTCATAGACTTTTAATTTTTTTTTTTTTTCAAAATAAGGAATGTAGGTAAAAGGCGTTTAGGTATTTAGATATAAATCGGAGCTTAATCATAAGCTTCAACCTACTTTATAAAATCACATCTAATGAAAAACACAGTATAGCTTCGATAGCTGTTTGCTTCTCTCTAACCAACTGAATGCAGCCCATTTTCTGAGTCAGTTTTTTCTGTGGCCACAGTCGGTGTAGGAATTCAATCGGTTCCTCAGGTTCTCCGTAAATCCCTTTAGTACATCAATTCCTGTCTGTGTTTATTGGCGCCGTAAGGCGTCAGTCACAGAGACATTCCTAGTATCGAACCTAAGATTAATGAATTAATAGTGTCAGAAGAAGAACGCCCTTTTTCTTGTTCAACTTCACACGCAGGAGCGGGCTATGGCGTGGAACCTGGAACGAAGTGTGTCCTGAGTCATCTGGTGTGGTTTATGGCTAGGTTCTGCTTAACGGAGTGGGATCAATACATGAATCATAACGGGTGGCGGTGATGTAATCTCGCGCAGTGGAAACGTAACGCCGCCACGAGCGTGTTGCCTGCGGTCTGCATTACAGGGACTGTCACATGCGTTTTCGTCTAAACCGCCCATTCATTACGCATTCGTTGCACAAAGGCATTGCTTATAGAGGAGCCCGAATTGGACTGTCGGCATGTTTTTCCTCCGAGGCTACTAAGTGGATTTCTACAAAATTTAATTTTGAGGGTATAAATTCCAGTCTTGTTAATCTTTCAACTGTGCCCCCCCCCCACGAATCCAACATGGATTTAGAATAACTTCATGTGGATGGGTGCACGAAAGAAGGTGAGAGAAAATGGAAGGGACTGGGAAGGTGTCGGGACATGGTAATTATGAAAGAACCGTATATACCTGTGTTTGATTTGGAGTCCGTGTTGCTGCAGAGACACTTAACGGCACAGGTAATTTTCTCTTGTAGATGGATGTGAATATTTACGAATTCATTTTGATTTCTTTGACAACGTTTTATCAAGTACATGATTTTTCTTCGTCGAATGACTCTTAATGAGGAATTGTGAATGACAGAAGCAGTTGTGGCGTGTTGTGAGGTGATATTCCACCTGATCTTCATATTAACTAATGAAATCCACGAACATTGCCTGCCTGCATACTTGGGCGCGTGGCAGAAATTCGAATCCGAGGGCTCCATAATAAAGAACACGACCCCAAGTACCTACTCCGTGATTTTAGGGTTCTAAAGCTGTTGGTGTGTGTTAGAATCATAACTGTATTAATGTTAACGCATGCGCAAGAAAGTCAGCTTATTTATCGTGTGTATATAACGTTGCCGATCACGGTGGGCGCGCAGTCTAAAGCGTGAACCGTCCTCGTGTGCTCTGACACTGGGATCGTGGGTTCGAATCCCACTCGAGACATAAATATCTGTATGCGTTTATTATTGTTTTATGTGTAGGTAGCGGTCTTGCGATGGGCTGATCCCCCGTCCGAGGAATCCTACCGACTGTGTATAGCTTAAGAAACTGAAAAATCGGCCAAGGTTCACAAGGGCTCTAGAGCCATAGATAGATCACATAGATATATGGGGCGAACGCGGTATCGTAGTTGGTTGAGGCACTGTGCTACAAGCCGGAAGGTCGCTGATTCGATTCCCAATAAGGTAATTGGATTTCTCAATTGACCTAATCCTTCCAGCCGCACTATGGCTCTAGGGTCGACTCAGCCTCTAACTGAAATGAGTACCAGGAATCTTCTTGGGGGGGAGGTATAGTTCGGCCGGCGCATGAGTCCACCATCTGTGAGCCGATTGTGTAGAAAAAATGTGGGAGCCTCGACGTCTCACAACCCTGTGGGCCTTCATGGCCTGTTACAGGGATAGCTTTACCTTCTACTTTTCCCACAGATAGATGTAATCAGACTAACTACTGCTGTGCGTCCAGTCGCTTGCGTTCTTTCAAAAGTTGTAATCATTTTGAGGGCCGGGTGGGTTTAATGAGGTCTTCGTTGTCAAAATGTAGGGCAATATAACTGCAACGGACATGGGAGAGTTTCGTATGTAATATTGTCCAAATTAGAAATGTCACAATTAGAACACAATATTTAATTGGAACTTGACTTCACAACTCACGTGACGTTCGCTATGCGATCTGCTTTACAAGACATGATATGCATTGCAGTTACTCATGTTCTCGTGCGGGAGAACAAAAAGTAAAGTTGTACAACATCATTGAGGGTGTTGTAATTTATTTCGATCACATCTGGTGCAGTTTGGACTTCGTTATTGGATCAGCTTAATTTGCAAGCAGCTGCTGCGGTCCTGATAGGCCCCACATAGTTCCAGTTCCCACTCACGTGAAAACAAACTGCAACCAAATCGCTAAGCTAACGAATGCGCTGGTGTTTGTTTTTCAGAACTTTGTCTTATCCATAGCTGAAGAAGTTTCAAATCTCTTTTGTATGCGTAATTCAGAATGCAAACAGTGAGGGTACATAACGTTGTCATTAGCGTTCAAAGCCATGGAACGAAACTGTGAGGTAATTGCCAGGTTTGCATATTTTATTAGTGCGTTTTAGAATGAGCCGGTTAGATTAGTGAAGTGGGTGGCTACAGATCTGATGCCCGCGGTTCGTTGTCTAGCAACGTAAGGGATTTTTCTTGTCACCACAATTTTACATACCTGATTCCGAATTAATCCTGCATCTTGTATCCTTTCCCTTTGTTAAAGTGGTCGGAGCCGGAAACTGACAAATAACCTCCGTCTAGCGTCTTTCACAACATTTTTCGATAGAAGAGTAGGTCTGCTTATGGCGTATGGTATTGTGACATGACGCCTGAAATCCGGAATAGTGAAACCAGATAATACGGTAATTGCTAGGCAACGGCTTGTTGAACTACGTTTCCCCAGCAACGAATACGCTGAGATAGATCAACGCGTTTCCATGGCAACGGCGAATAGCATAAAAATGAAGTGTTATAGCTGGTGTGCTATCCCCGGTCCACTGGATTCCAGCTCAGGTCCAAATACAGAATCCAGAGATAGAGAGTTCCAGAGTTAGGAGTGTAATAACGCAGTAAGACAGGTTTTCCTGTTACTTTCAGGCAACCCACCTTGATCACCTTCCGTCGCTGAGCATGTTGTGGATTCCGGACAGTTTTTTGGGGGTGAAATGGTGTATGTCCATCAGTGGGGTTGCTCCGAGACCCTCGGGACCGTCTCTTCATGTAGGTAGAGTGCCTCGCTGCCTCAGACAATGCAATCACCATCTCATTATCCCCCCGTATTCCAGCGGGAGGCAGCACTCGCTTGCACGGCCGGACTCATGGGAGGAAGAATAAGGAACTCTGTATGCTCAGCCAGTCCACGTGACATGTGCGTCTTCCCAGCGTTGCCCTTCTTTCGTATTAATGATACAGAGACTGAACATTTTCGGGAACTTTAAAGTGACGAAAAGTCGGAAAATGACGGGTTATCATCTTGATTGTCTATAAAGGAACTCAGATATTAACCTTCAGCATTTGTGGATTCGGAATTATGGAACAGTTAATCTCTTATATATTTTTTGTAATTATGCTTATGCTGGAATCAGCCCAGTGCCTCCACATGGCACCACTACAGAAAATCATGGACATACAACAATGCTTTGAACAGGACTGGAGCTCGAACGATCCCAGTGTGTATAATTAGTGTACTCTCTTAAACAGATATTAAAATAAAGTTAAACTAATTAAATCAACTTCAGTAATCATCAGTAATTACAGGCATGGTAATATATTACTTGTAGTTTCAAACTGTATAAACAGAAACAATACCAAAGTTAACTGATAGAACAATGTTTAATGTCACTGTCCACTCCATGTTCTTGGGTATATGCCTACCAAACAGAGACTAAGTTAAAACGATTTACATGGACTCAAGAGTTAGCGATTTAAATCTGATATTTCATTAGGCCTACTTGAAATGCTTTAAATGTTAAAGGGATAGAAACAACTAAATCACAGTCACTGTGTGACAAGTTATTTCGGCAGTCCCATCATATATTTGGTTATCATTCTCATGTCAACAGCAGTTTGATCTCACTGCAGCTAATTTTGACATGTCGTTGGTAAACTACTTCGTGATGACGTGTGAATTAGCTTTGTGAAGTTGACCTATTCCTGCCCTGTACTACAGCCGATGGAGGAACTGTGCTTTTTAAACCCCGAAAATATATAAGTAGCGTATTCTGATATCTGGTAATAGAATAACTTTATCGGATAGAGGGTGTCGCGTGGTCAGCGCAACGAATCCCCACGGCCGTTATCTCGATTTTCTAGACCGGAGCCGCTATTTCCTTGAAATACCGTATTTACGCATGTATAGGCCGCGTGCGTCTATAGGCCGCAGCACAATTTTCAGACAGAAATTATAGAAAAAATAATTTTCTTGGAATATTATTTCAGGAGTAGAACACCCTGTATTACTAATTATGAATATATATTTTTTTAAATGAAGTGTGATTTCGAATATTTCGAATATAAGCCGCACCCCAGTTTTCCTCTTGAATTTTTGGCAAAAAATGTGCGGCCTATACATGCGTAAATACGGTAACTCCTCAGTCATCCTCACGAGGCTGAGTGGACACGGTTGCAGACCCATTACTTCTCAGAAAATCTGGTAGTGTCAGGAATCGAACCCGGATCCTCTGGATCTGTAGCCAGGAACTCTGACCACTAGACCACAGAGGCGGTCGTGCTGAGAAATGTCCATTTCTTCTAAACGAGATATGACATGTGTAACGCAGAAACAGGTTTTGAGTGTTGGAAAGTTGCAAGGATGCATGCATTTCATGCTAACTTGACGTCTCCGAAAGCAGAGAACGAGAGAATGATCCACCACGCACAAGGCTCTTCCGACTGTTGAGAGACTGTTTTCGCAAAAAATTCACTTTTATTACGGGTACACGTCTGCGTGCAAGTGACAGCCATATCGATTGTAGCGGATCCCGCTTAGACTTTGCGTTTTCGGTTGAACAGAGGTTTCGAAACGACACCCTAGATTTTGCTGAAGGCTATAAATAGGCTACTGTGATGTGCGTCGCGTTTATTTATTTATTTATCGACGCTTTCAGTTGCTCAGAATAGCGTCCAGTGATAGGATGATAATGAAAGGTGATTTCGAGAGAATTCGGAAGAAAGGGGTCGAGGCCTAATTTAAAGCATGTTCCCACACAGAGGGACTAAGGAAAGTCGTCATGAAGCTCCTGAGACCATGGCTGGACTCCAGGGCAGTATTTGGATGCTGCACCTCGGGAACAGTGCTAACCGTTCCACTGTGATATTCGGTCAGACTCAGTAACGGAGACCCAGAGACTAATACACGTTATTGGTCTTCCTTATTTCAGCGACAGCTTTCATTAAGAGTAGGCATATAAATAGCCTTCTACGTGTATTGGAGAATGCCGTATTCTGGGATGTGGCGCCATGTAGATATTGTGTTAACCGACGTTTCGGAGGAACGTATCGCCTTCATCTTCAGGGTATAATAAATATACGAGCGAGGAACCAGCGTGAGCAGCCACATCTCAGAAGACGGCATTCTTCATAGTCACCGCCATGAAAACCTCAAATTTCAGATTATTGTTTGATGCTTTTGATAGATTTTGGTAAAATTTTATATAATATTGTGACATGTTGCGCAAACGAGAACCNAGTTGTATTGTGGCATTTGGAGTGTACTAATTGTGATACTGCAGATAGCAGTAATCGTAAATCTGTAATTTGGGTGATTGTTAGTGCGAATGTGAAATAAAATTCGCTACATCGAATACATCGAGAATTTATTTGTCGCGATATACGCCCGATACGCGACAATATAATTTGTAGTAATTCTGTATATATAAATATACCATGCGTCATTTCAGTTCGCTTTAGCTCATTAATAGCTTCGTTCAGTGGTAGACTGTGGCAGAGCAGAAAAATTACATAAGGAAGTGCGCAAGTTTATAGATCGCTTTAACCGTTTAAAGGCTGAACTTCCTATAAAACAATGTACAGAGTTCAGTTCGTGCCATACAAATAACACACTACATCTCCGCTACAAAACTCTGCTTGTTATGGATGTTTAGGGAAATAAATCTCTGTCATGAGAACCACACGAAACACAGATCGACTCTATGTGTAGAATGAAGAGTTTTATTATGTCAAAGCATGTGGTACGTATAGTAACCACTGAGTTAGAAGGGTTAAATAAGGAATGTAAGGACAATGCAAGCAGCGCATGTGTCTAGTTAAGACAACTTCCTGTGATGGTGCAAAACCAGACACCGCAGTTATTTGTCTGGCACTCTACGCAATAAGCAGCCCTACGAAACAGTGTAAAAATGCATCGAACGACTGATCATAATGGGTTTTCTCACGCCCATCGGACGCGTGAAGGCTGTGCCAGTAGCACGCGCGTGTGGCTGTTCCGCAGGTGCCATCATTGTCTTCTCACTCTCTTCTCTATTTTCGTACCTGAGATTGACAATCGGTAGTTTGCGGTGACGGGATGTGTTCCAGTTCTTGCCTTCTTGACAATTTTGTATGTTGAATGAATGAATGTATAAGGGGTGGGCCTTCTTGGCCCTTGCACCGCGACCTACAGAGATCTATTGTGCCTACTTTTTGTACGTTACTGCCATTGACAAGTATAAAACAAAAACAAACTCCATGGTTTTAGTCCGCAAGCGAACTATACCGACAGAGCGACCGCCGCTTGTCGGCGAAATTAGTGCAAACTTTAGCGGATAGAGGGTGTCGCGTGGTCAGCGCAACGGATCCACACGGCCGTTAATTTTTGTTTTCTAGACCGGAGCCGCTACTTTTTCGTTCAAGTTGTTCCTCAATTATCCTCACGAGGCCGAGTGGATCATGTTTCAGACCCACTACTTCTCAGAAAATCTGGTAGTGCCGGGAATCGAACCCGTACCTCTGGAAATATATGACTAGCCAATTGAATTTGCAAGTAGATAGACGCTTCGTTCCTCTTGGCCTGTGTTCTCCTTGTCTCGAGTCATGTTCCACTTCGGCTTGCCGAGTGAGCAGCCGCGGTACGGACCGTCTCTTTCGTCCAGAAGTGCTACTTTAGCAGATGTTAACGTCGCAGCATCATAGTGCGTGAAGCAAATGACAGAACCGTAACAACGGATGGATTTGTTTCTTTCTCTCTCTCTTCCTCCGTCTCTGTGGATGTGGATTGCCTCAGATCGTAATGCGACTGCTTCTTATGGCGGGGATTTTCTCGTTTCTACAGTTTGTCATGTCCTCTAAAGGCGCGTCCACATTACTCGTGCTCGTGCTCGCCAGGCTTGTGCTCGTCGGGAGACTCATCTGGCGTTTACTTGTGCTCGTAAATCTTCGTCCTCACTACTTCAGTTGCTCGCCAGGCTTCGGCACGTGAGGATCCGTATATTTACTCGCAGTGTGTATAGGCTGTAGTCGTATTTTAATTTATTGGCTATAGTTTTTAAATTAAACATTTAAAATTTGCTTGTCTCGTGACTTGTCATATCGTTCACATTACTCGCGAGCATAGCGAGTCACATGAGTAATGTGGACGCTTCTTAACAGTGCGGGCGTAAGGCAGAAGTGGCCGCAGTACCAAGTAGACGCATTCTCACCCCACTAACAATATATATATTTTTTTTCCATTGGATCTTCCAGCCCATTCACGGCCCATGCCTCTTATTCGGTTCCGTAATCATTTTTCACAGACGGCAGGACTCCTTGGACGAGTGATCATCCCGTCGCAAGGCCGCTACCTAAACACAGAATAAACGCAAACACACACCAAAGGACCATGCATTGATTGGGATTCGAGCCCATGATCCCAGCGTTCGAGCGGACGAAGACGGTTCGTGCCTTAGGCGGCCTATACACGTACGGGTCTGGCTCGCGAGTTCGGCTCGACAAGGAGCCCGTCTTGGATTAATTTCACCACCCACGTATGAGTGTGGCGACCCACACACGGTCGAGTTTGGCTCACTGGAACCCGAGGCGTGTCGGACTCGCGAGCCAGACTCGTATGTGTATGGGCCCCCTTAGACCTCGCGGCCACTGTGGTCGGCTTCATTACGATGCTTGCCAAACTCATTGCCATGCTTTAAAAGTACTCTTTCCTCCCCCTCATATAGGGTAGAATAATTGACGTGACTATTGTTTGCTGTGCTTTGATTTTGCCATTGACCTATAACATTGAAAGTAGTCAAAGTACCATTAGTGATACTCAGAAATAGTTCTATGTATTTCTGATACTGCAGCCTAATCTTACCTCTTTCTTGAGCGAGCGTTATGTTGCGTGATATTTCAATTGGGGTGGGAGCGGTCATCGATCAGGTGAACCGCCTGTCACTCTAATTTCTCCTCATGCAAGACGAATGTATAACGCAAGTCCCATATGAAGGTACTGTGCATGTAGAAATGCATTTGAGAGTCGTCGTAGTTGGTGTTCATTAATTCTCTTCATTGCAATAATAGCACAAGCTAGGACCACCGGGTGTTTGTGAAGTGCGACCTTGCCCTACAGGAAGAGCTACGTGAATAAACTTCAGCGGCGCGAAGTTTCTGAGTTCCTACGTATTATTATTATTGGATGGGGTGTGTTTCCCCATGCACCGCGACCAGTTTGATCTATTGTACGTCCCCCTGTGATATTCTACCAGTCTGTATACCCTACCGGTACTGGTGCGTGCCATCAGTCCTGACTCAGCCAGCGAGTTCGGCCTCTACTGGCTCAGCGGTATCTAGATGCTTCCCCCATCTACCAGAGGCGTTAGAGACTGTTGTTGGGCGGGAAATGTCCTTACAAATTTGGCTCAGAGGTCACCTTGGGACATGAGGTTCTTTTACGTGCCGTAAAGCTACGACGCGGGACCCACGGCTTAAAGTCCCTCACGGAGGACTTGTTCCCTGAACTTTTTCCGCCCATAAAAATTCCACGACCTCCGCCGGGTTTGAACCCGCGTACCTTGAGTCTTTAGGTGGGAACGTTACCCCTAGACTACGGAGGCCGCGTGAGTTCCTACGTAAGTATGTCTCAGTATTGCCGTGGGAGTTGGAAGATAAGAGACTTTCAAAGACCAGACATACAAATGTATGTTTGTGGACGAAATAATGTGCATCCGTAGAGAAAAGAAGCCATCAGGTGGATAGGACGTGCGCGACATTTGGGTCCCCCTGTTATGCTAAGAGAGAGAGGCGCAGTCCGAGCAATAAAAGAGATCTCTGATAAGATCAGTATGAACATTGCCTCTTTTGCGCCTGGTAGATCCCCATTTCATTTCTCGTTACAATAATAGGTTCTGCTGTGACACATTATCTTTGTTGCTACGTTGACAGGCTGCATCAGAGCACAAAAATATACTATCCGATTTCTGTGGTTAGTGCGTGAAAACTGATAAAAGTACGGCAGATAGAGATTTCTGTGTGGCGATAAGTTAAAAGGCCAGAAGAAAGTTTAAGAATGGTTGGAAAGAGTCGACAGAATGCGGACGAGTGTTGGTACGCCTCATCGCTTGTAATATGTTTTGAGGTTAGGGAGCAGGTCCATCAGGATACATGGAAGAACAGAACGATCGAAATTGATTACATGGCATCGGGCGTGAAGAGAAGCGATGCACGAATGGCTTAAGACCCAACCTAAAATAAGCGTTATATCTTCTCTTGTCTGATTGTATTAGGTGACTTGCTTATCATTGGACCAGATAGAGATATTGGGTTTTCAGACTTTATCCATCATCCTGGTTTTTAAGATAACTAAGAAAAACACGACGTTTCGGAAACTGGATCTGTTTCCGTCCTCAGGTGAGGGAAAACACCTATTCTGTTTTATCCCTTAAAGGACGGAAACAGATCCAGTTTCCGAAACGTCGTCTTTTTCTTAGTTATCTTAAAAACCAGGACGATGGATAAAGTCCGAAAACCCAATATCTCTGTGTGTTATACACCATCGTCAGAATCCTATAATAACTAATTGGACCAGATGTTTTGAATATTAGGGTGTGTATGATTTATTTTCCAAAATGTTTCTATATATTAACATGGCGTTTAAACTTTGGCTATACCAGGAATACAACCTTTACCTTATCCATCCACTGTCTCTACTTTATCACTGTATTCTGCTGTGCCTGATTATGGGTAATTCAATTCCATGCTCATGGTGTGTCGTGTCTGAACATGCGACAAAGCAATTTGCCAACTCCGTGTACAGATTTTTCATATCTTATTGTTGAGGCGTTTGTGTCCTCTGTGTTGAGGTTCTGTTCCACTGTACAGAGACTGAATCGGACTAGCGAAAGGATGGATGCTCGCGAACTGAGACTGTCTTTCTTTCCCTCATGACTGGCTTGTCGATTAAGTACGTCCGTTGGAAATAGATTGTCCGTGTAATAACATCAAGGTTTTGCTTTCCTGTAACTTTGTTATTGCACTCCCGCTCTGCCCGCCTGCTTTCCGGAGCCGTATCGGAGAGAATTCTTCCCTCCACCCCTTTGGAACTAATCGAACCGATAATTGATGTCGCTTTGTTTCTCTGTCCATTGCAGGAATCTCGTGTACAACCTCAGCCTCACAGACCTCTCAGAAAATCAGGTGAGTGTGAACTCAACTTAACCCAATGTGCATGGTTGTCGTTACATAGAAATTGTTACGATGTTAATGGCGTTTTGTTAGATCTCGAATTAAGGGATTTGAGGTTCGTAAAGCGAATGAGTGTGAGGGGACTTCGCAGCGTTATATCCCACAAAAAATATGAATTTTCATGGGAAACTGGATCTAATCCCAATAGCAACTGGAAATGAATGTACTAAATTTGTAATTTAATTCAAATTTGCGAAAATTTGTTGCACCTGAAGATAGTCAACAATGATCGAATCATGTTGTATTTTAAGGAATAGACTGATTAGTTTGTATTTGCTGATGATCCACTTAGAATTTGTCGTTAGACGTTAACCACTACGCTTAAGTTACTAGCGCACAACAGGATGCGAAACTGAAGATTGAAATTTTTTTGTTCACAAAGGCATAAGTGCCGTATTTTGTAAAGGACCATGGAAAGGGGGTATTATATCTGATAAGATTTCGTGGATTAGGCCGCGCCATAGCTCAAGCGGTTAGTCGCTGGCTTCCCACCTCGGCGGCCCGGGTTCGATCCCGGGTCTGGTCAAGTGGGATTTGTGGTGGACAAAGTGGCGCTGGGGCGGGTTTTCTCCAAATACTTCAGTTTCCCCTGCCACTTTCATTGCACCAAATTCTCCATCATCATAATAACCCGGGACAAGCTACAGTAGGCCAATCAGTGGCCGCCGTGCCGAATGGACCTAGTTGGACTCCACCCCCAACTAAGCGAATTAAAAAAAATTACATGGATTAACTGATTCCAAAATGTCCCAACTGTAGATCTGTGGTAATGCATGATTTTACATGTTACTAATAGAGGTCAACGTCACGAAACTAGTGACAAGACAAGGAATTGAACTGGCAGGTGCCGCGAAGCCACTCGTTTGTTTACAAGAGAAACAAACGGTGTTTGATGTATAAATTCCGCTGAATTGCTGCGTCCAAGTATTAAGTAAGGACCAGAGCACGATTTCTTCGTAATACGTCTTCAAAAAGTAACTGACTTACTGGGCAGAAGTCCCAAGTGCGTCCAATGCATAGGGGCTACTGCAGCCGGACGAGGTCTTCATCGCTCTTTCGCTATACAAACTTCAGACAATACACACGTGTGTCTGTAATGTTGGGAAAAGAGCACTTTCAGTACGGACGACGAGAGACGATCCATAGTTCTTTCTCATTTACTCACTGCCTTCAGGTAGTATGGCCTTTTTTTTTTTTTTTTTTTAAAGATGGTAACCAAACTTATTCTGTAAGTTAAACAATTCTCCGATGTAATGCACCTGTAAGGTTTATTACTATGGTCGTAGAATCCGTCGCTGAACCTCACCCTGAACCAGTTCAGTTTATCTTCAAACACGCTTTTTGAAAGACATTTTATTGTTTGCCTTATCCTTTCCACATTCGCTTATCTTTTCCAGATGGCCTTAGCCCTTCAGGTTTTACAACCAAAATTCCGTACGGGTTTCTCATTTCCTCTGTGTGCTACATGTCCTGTCTGTCTCGCCCTCCACGATATGGCCACTGTAGTGCAGCTGGGTGAACAGTACAAGCACGAAGCCCTTCGTTATGTCACTTACTTTCTGAGCACTCCTAATCGCGCAGAACTGGACGGGCGGGCCAATCCGAGTGGAGAAGCGTCGCGTCAGATGTGACGCAGTTCATGTACCAGTGTAATGGGTTCACTGCTTGGAGTAGTTGGAATTGCATATGAGCTCTCGCGTGCGTTCGCTGGGGAACTTTTCATTAGTGATATGGATACGAGTTAAACTATTCATAACACTTGGTGCGACATCTTCAGAGCGTGCGGTGCAAATGTCCGTTTTCTGTTTCTAGGTACTGCTTTGTCGCGGCACACTTCCTTTCTTATCTTTATTTATTAACTTCGTGTAATTGCGTATGAAGTTAAAATATAATGATTAGGACCTTAGAAGCCAAGCAGTGACAGACAAATTCGGCGTTAAATGAACTCAGTTATTGAGAACGCCTGTGAGGTAACAGTGTGTTTGAAAGAAGTTCATTACATAAAGAAGAACGAGTCCGAGGGCAAGAAGAACCGATCATTGGAGCCTATTAGAGGTGATGGCATTAAAACTAAAGTTGAATTATCCTTTGAACTTATTATCCTTGAACTTAAAATTTAGCAGGGCATGTAGCACGAATCGGGGAGGCGAGGAATGCATATAGGATATTGGTGGGAAAGCCAGAAGGAAAGAGACCACTGGGAAGACCAAGGCGTAGCTGGGTGGGCTATTAAAATAGATCTTAGAGAGGTAGGATGGGATGGTATGGATTGGATTGATCTGGCTCAGGATAGGGACCAGTGGAGGGCTCTTATGAACACGTTAATGAACCTTTGGGTTCCATAAAATGCTGCGTAATTTTTTAGTAGTTGCAGAATTGGCGGTTCCTCCGGAAGGGCTCAGCTCCATGAGTAAGTAAGTTGTTACCCTACAGAAAACTCACTATCTGCATTACAAAGCTTAACCATGGAGTAATCACAATTTATTCAGGAGAATCATGCGAAACGTATAAATACACTGTGGATAAAATGTAAGGCTTTTTAATGTCGAAGTAGGCCGAATGTATGTACGAGTAGTAATCATTGTGCTTGTAGGGCTAATAGGGTGTGAAGCTTGACTGGTTCAGGACAGGGTGCAGTCATGCGCTTCCCTTGGTGCGGCGAAGAAGGTCTGGGTACCTTGCACGCAGCAAATGTCCACGCTCACTGTGAACGTGTTACTTACTACAAAGAAAGCCTTGAACTATGGAGAAAGTTACACATTTGTTTACAGTTATTGAGTTTTTGAGTTTTTGACATCCGTCGTTCTGTTTCTGGTTTAAAAGACGTTTCGGAGACTGGATTCTCTCTCCGTCCTCAGGCAAAAGCCTCAATTGGGTCCAGTCCGGAGATAGGGACTAGTTCTATCGATTGGGCACAGTCGAATAATCTTTCACATGAGGGCTGAGACAGAATCCATTGTCCGAAACGTGTTTAAATAAAAGAACAGGAAAGAGGATAATGTCCAATGACTACATAATTTTATCAATATACCATCCTCACAGGCTTTTAGATCTTAGTTTTTAATTGACAAAAAGTAGAAGTGTCCCTGTAACGGGCCGTGGAGGCCCATAGGGTTGTGAGACGTCGAGGCTCCACATTTTTGAGGCAGTCGGTTCACAGATGGCGAAATTGTCAGCCTTACGCCCCGACCGCCTTTTACCCCAGGAATATTCTTGGTGCTCATTTCTGTTAGAGGCTGAGTCGACCCCAGAGCCAAAGAGCGGCTGGAAGGATTAGATAAATTGAAATAAAAAATGCAATGACCTCATCGGGAATCGAGCCAATAACCTTCCGGCTTGTAGCATAGTGCCTCAACGAACTGTGGTGCCGCGTGCTCCTGTTTACTTGATACCGCGTCTGTAATAACAACGAATCTAGTTTTTGGAGACCGAAATTTCTGAATGAGGAAGTTGGATGTCCAGCACAAGACAATGTTCATCCCATGCAATCCCTTTGAACCAATTGACGAATGTATAATAAACTTAGCACGAACTTTATGCCACAAGAAGGTACTTCCAATGTATCCGCTTTTAATTCCCTTCAAGCATTGAATCTAAAGTGGTGATATTGCGAACTTCTGAATTGGCAATCACACCAAGCTTACTTCATGTGAGGTCCTAAAATGTTAAGTAGTAACAGATCTTCGTAGGCGTGCAAATTACATTTTTGTTGTTCTTGTTGTATGTAAAACAACATGGTGGTCGCATGAAATCTGAAGAACTCATATATGTTCAGAATTATAGAGTTTTTGGACTTTGTCCTCCATCCGGCATTCTAAAACCTAGAGAACGAAACGTTTCGGAAACTGGATATGTTCCCATCCTCAGATGAGGGGGCGGGAGACACAAACTGTGTGTGGCCTCAGAAAGTTAACCTTAATCACTGGTGGTCCAGTGGATGAGGTTAGCTCTTTCTAAGAGACCCACCAGCATAGATATCTCCCCCTCACCTGAGGACGGAAAAAGATCCAGTTTCCGAAACGTTTTGTTCTCTAGTTTCTAGACTGACGGATGGCGGACAAAGTCCAAAAACCCAGCAATTCTGCGTTTTATACAGCATCGTCAGAACCCTTTAGCATGTACCCGTATATGTTGCTTAACTCCCGGCCTCTTGAAGATAACTAATTAACTACTTGAGAGAGACGAGAGACATTCTGTAGGGTCTAATGGGGATATAACAACATGCATACTCTGCATGGAACGTTACTTTAGGCAAGGGCCGTTACAAATTTCGCGAGGGCAAGAGTGTTTAAGATTGTCTGTGACAAACCAGAGTCGGAATGCAGAGGCCTGCTGGTGGATACTGAACACAGAAGTGGGTTAATAAATTTTGTAATAATAATTTTTAGTCCATGATTTATTCCAGCCGTCTTACAGTGCATACACTCATCCACCTCACCCTTCACTCCTGCACTACATGTTTCGGCACAAAGGTGCCATCTTCAGGTGCTTTTCGATTTACGTTAAACTACTTCACTGCATGCCTTGCCGTCTTCATACTAAAATAACTAAAATATATGTTCATATATACTGATAAATTTTAAATATTAAAAATATTAAAACTGTTCAGGATTTTTTATCCCTACGTCGCATCTCAATACGCGAGTCACACCTATCCTCTTCTATCGGAGCACTCTTCCTACTTTCGTGTTTGTATTGTGCTTTGTGTTGTGTCTTGCTCCTGTGACTGCGTGTGTTGTACTGCTGGGCCTGCTGGGTATGTGTGTGTGTGTGTGTGTGTAAGACGGCTGGAATAAATCATGGACATAAATCAGTGCAACAGGACGCTAAAATATAACATTATTAATAATTTTTAGACTGAAACATTTTGGAGAAAAGTGGCGTTATTGTTTCTTCACAGGACTTCCTGTTGTTAATTTGTTGTTGTATGAATTCTTACGCGCCGCATTTCACAGACAGATGAAGGCGAGGATGCCTGGCAAAATAATAGCAACTCATTCAGTCCAATTCAATTCCCGTTTCTAAAAGAATGTTCCGTTCGGCGATTGTCATTTGTAAGAAGTTGCATTACGCGGAGCTATACCAGAGTTCCAATTCAGACATTAGTGATTCAATAGCGAATTGGTTGAGTGAGGAAATAGCTTTTGCCTGCTACGATTTCCCCTCGTGATAAATGGTTTTCACTGAATTACAAACGAACGTTGGAAGATGGCGGCGACAGGATGAAGAGGGGCAGAACGGGGTTGGCAGGGGGGTTGAGGACAGCAGCGCTAAGAAAGCTAGCTACAATTCAGACATACATTCAGATTTCTAAGAGTGGAAAGAGAGAGAGAAAAGTGAGTTATCTTGTGCTGCTGAAGTTGTAATTAATTATCAGCAGTGAAACAAAACAAGCCCCGAGAAGAGACGGAAGCAGAATTACAATAACTTGCGGTGCTCGTGGCTTGCCATTTATCGCTGGTTTGGACAGGCGCAGTTCGCATTCATCGATTCTTAAGCAGTCTGAGGGTAACTGCAAGTGACGATCTGTTAATATGGTACCTGTCCCAGCTTGTCCACAAAATGTATGCCTAATATAAGAATGTTGTCCCTGTTCTAAATGAATTAAGCACTATACCATGAGGGGGGGCATGCTGTAGCATAGCTGGTTTTGGCACTATGCTACAAGCCGGAAGGTCGCGGGATCGAATCCCAATGAAGTGTATTTTTTTCAATTGACGTAATCCTTCCAGCCTCACTATGGCCCTGGGGTCGACTCAGCCTGTAACATACGAAATGTAAATGAGTACCAGGAATATTCCTGGGGGCAAAGGGCGGCCGGCGCGTAAGGCTGACAGTCTTACCGCCATCTATGAGCCGATTGTTTAGAGAAAATGTGGGAACCTCAACATCTCAACCCTATGGGCCTCCACGACCTGTTACAGGGATAGCTTTACTTTACTTTACTGGAAAGATTCATTAATTCTGAATTCATTTCGAGTCTAAATAGTGTAGAGTGTCACATGGATTTGAAGAATAAGAATAAGAAGAAGAAGAAGAAGAAGAAGGTGGAGAAGTGCGGGCTACAAATGCATGCTTTGAATTGTGTAATCGCATAGTTCTTACTTGCCTCTTTCTGATAGTCACTCGCCTGCTGAACGCCATGGGTTTCGAGCAGTAGAATTGAAATCAACGATATTAGGTTATCAATCATGCAAGACGGGTGCAGCTTGCCATCGGGAATAACTCCTATGAGACTTGGGGTGCTTGAAACTCGTTGTGTGCGTGTGCTAATATTCTCTCAGCTCTTGTCATTCCGCGAGGTACTGCAGATGGACACTAAGTTGGCACCTGAGTCCCAGTCCAGCGAGAGTGACACGAAGACTGTCACCCAGACCTTTATAGTGCCGTTTTATTTATGTTGTTATTATGCAAATATTTATCCCAGATTACCAGATCATATGCATATGGTATAGGTAAAGCTGTTCCTATACTTAATTAAGCAACACTCCTGGAAGACGTTTTGAGGAGTGGGGGTATAGCTCCACCATTCTGCAGTAGACGGAGATGACCGTCAGCTTCACGCTTCGACCGTTTTGCCCTAGGGAAAAGAGCCCCGGTGTCCATCGTATAGGAGGCTGGGTGGGCCCCAGAGCCGATCTGGATGCTGTGGAGTGGAGCCAAATCGCTTGCCCCTGCCGGAAATTGAACCCCAGCCATCCATCCCATAGCCCATCGGTATAACCACAGAGCTATCGTGGCTCAGCGCCAATTTTATGGCAGCTGGATTTGGTCGTTTTAAAAATCAGACTTTTGAAGTGTTTACCACACTCACAAAAGTCTCATGGTGGGACAAGCGTTGTTTCTGGGTGTATTTCTAAAGTTAAAGCGCTTAATTTGCATTTTGCAATGTAGTTGCGCCGTCCTTAACTGCTATCTTCTCGCTCTGTCAGAGCTTCAGAAATCCCAAGCACCCTCGATTCCCTGAATCTTCCATTTTATGTTTTCAGGTGATTCATAAAGCAGTGGGTACCGGAGGCTGCCAGAGCATGAGGACGACTCGTTCTTTGGCATTATTATTATCATTATTATTATTATTATTATTATTATTATTATTATTATAGGGATGGGTTTCCCCATGCACTTAGACCAGTTATTGGTCCATTGTGCGTCCCCTTTTAATTACTACTGTCACCATACCCTACCGGTACTGGTGCGTGCTATCAGCCTCGTTCAGCCAACGAGGTCGGCCGTCGGTACCTGATATTTCTCCCATCTACCAGAGGCATTGGAAACTACTTGGGCGGGAAATTATTGCCTAATTTTGCCCAGAGGTCTCGTAGAAACATGAGGATCTTTTACGTGCCGTAAATCTACGACACGGGACACACGGCTTAAAGTCCCTCCCGGAGGGAGGTCATGAGGTGGGAACGTTACCCCTAGACTACGGAGGCCGCTGGTGCTTTGGCATAGTTTTACTTTTATAACGTTTCGGAGACTGGCTCCGTTCATTATCTTCAGGTTGAAGTTGATGAAACGCTGTAAAGGCAACGGTTCCTCGAGCTCCACTTTTTATGAAGTGCAGAACAGTCAGGATCTGGACAGAGAATATCCCATGGAGTTTGCTGGTTACATTATTAGCGTAATATTATCGTAACATAGCAACTAGCCGGTTTGTTTCCAAGCTCCTTTAGGCGTCTGATTATATTTTTCCTGTCCATATATCATGATCATAATTGGCAACAACCACGAAGAATGGGAGACTGAACTGAGTGAATGTGTATTGGCTAGAATTGTCTGAATTACTGTGCAGTGTGAAGGAACATATCTGAGCACCGCGATAGAAGTCTGTGGACGCTTTCCTCAAATCTCTTCTGCCTACGAATTATACAGCCATTTCTAGCTGAACCTGTAATTCCCCAACAAGAAAAGAGAACCGTGTGGCGTAACATAGTTCCAGGCTATCCTTGATAAAGCTGCGAAAGTACAAGAGTAAGTTGGAGGTAGCAAGGGAGTTATTGGAGGCTGGTATGAATCTGATTACGTGTGGCTATGAACTCGCTAAAGTTTAACCTCGACAGAAAGACTTTACGTAATTCGGTAACACGAAACTCTTTGTGAAATGTTATGAAAAGCAGTGTGACAGCCATTAAAGAAGAACAGCGCTCTAGTCTACGCGATATTATTAGCATCGTAACCCATTACTTGAAAATTTAAATATTATAGTTGTATAATAGTTACGGTAATTGTTATTTTCATTGTCGGTTCAGTTAAGCTTTCTCCCTGGAAGCTGAATTTCCTCACGTAACACAGATCTTAATCCACTGGTAATGTAAAGTTGTCCTTGTGGTTGATTAAGTAGGCACCATGCAATGAAGACGTATGAAGGAGTGGAGGTTTAGCGTCATCATTCTCTACATCGGCACTAGATGGAGGTGAGTGGTCAGCTTCATGCTCCTGTCGCTTTACCCCGTGGAAAGAACCCCGGTACTCATTGGATAGAAGGCTTGGTGGGCTCCCACAGCAAGTCTGGGCGCTGTAGAGACGCGAATCTCTTTCTCATACTAACTAACTCGTCCAGCTCGTAATCTGTCACTATACAGACTGAGCTATCCCGGTTCCTTAATTTCATTCGAAATCTTAGGTCTCTCATTGGTCTTAATGCGTGAACATATTCTTCTTCTATAAATAAACACACACACCGTGTAGTCAGGAAGTGTATTTTTTTTAATTTCGTTAAATATTTGCCGTATTGAAAGAGTCTTAATGAAGAGTTTAAGATCACAATGAGGTATTTGTTTCATATAATGTAACAGTTTTTGTGCGATGACAATTTTTTTCTGTTTTTAGAAAGTACCCTATGTGCCTGGAGAATGGCGTCTCAGTCCCATCTCAGAAGTTCAGAAACGCGGTGTCAAGTGCAAGGTCGGCAAGACATACACTGCATTACGATCAACTTCCATACACTAAAATTAAAGGTCTAAATCTTCTCGAAATTTTAATTCTCTAACTAATTTCATGGAACTGGGTCATTGTGAAGCTAGTTAAGAATTTATCAACTTTTATGGAACCCCAAGGTTCATTACCATGTTCACAAGAGCGCTCCGCTGGTCCCTATCCTCAGCCAGATGAATCCAGTTCGTTATCTACTTTATTATTTTCAATCTGGTTGCATACCTGCGTGCGTGAACATGCTATTGAACATTTTTTCAGCGTTGTTCATTCGAAGTATAATAATGATTGTTATAACCACCGAGGGAGTGATGTCGTAATTAGAAAACGACAACACATGAGTGTAAGTAAATTGATAAGATTCAAAGAATGACTGGCACAATGAAAATAACCTTAAATCGTAACTACGTGTATTTACGCATAGTGTAATAACACTCGGTAAGACAATAGGACATATCCTTTCGCCGATCAGAAGTCTAAGCAACAGCAAAAAATAAAGGCGGGTTCAAACTGCGGAAATGCAGCAGGAGTTAAACGCTGTGGAGATGAACTGACGAGTAAATTTGTTAGAAAAGGTTTGCAGACTATTAATAATAAGATCGAATTTCAAAATACCTAAATAGATAATGACAAGTTGTTGCTGAAATGATGGAATGAAACAGTGTCCAAACTAGAGTGGAGTTATAGTCAAGGAGGGTATGGTAATGGCGTATAAAGATGCGAATTACCCTAAGGATGTAAGATTAAGGATATTTTAATTAGAACAGAATAGGCCATTAAGCCTTACTCTTGAAGTAGCTGTTGATTATGATGTAATGGAATATAACATGGCTAACTGAGGAGCTATTTCGAGGAAATAGCGGTTCCGCTCTAGAAAACCGAGTTTAACGGCCGCGTACTATCCGTTGCGCTGACCACGTGACACACTCTATCCGCAAAAGTTGGCACTAATTTCGCCGAAAAACGCCGGTCGCTCTGTCGGTATACTTCGCTTGCGGACTACAAGCCACGGAGTTTGTTTTTGTTTGTTTGTAATGTAACATGATGTAAATAACACAGCGATCTTGAGCCAGATGTGCCCCAGCAAACGAACTGCGCTGACAAAGCTGTCTCATGGTCATGCTGTGTGTGGGACTAGCAGCTAGGTCACACTTTCTAGTCGCTGTGGTGGAGAGGGATGCGGCGTGTCGAAGTCTGTCTGAAATCTGGAAGCCTCATTCAGCCCTGTTTGCAGATTACTATGGAACGTAATGCCTACCCACTAGGGGAATGTCTGGCATTCGCTTGTCTGCCTCGAGACAAGTGTGCGACAGCGCATCGTGATGACATAGGGCCTGTTGCCCCCTCTACTGCGGAATATACGTATTCCCATCGCGTCGCGCTCTGATTGCTGAATCTATGCAGACCGGACAATGCTTGATTGGTGCCACTTTGAGGGACCCTTTCATCCGACTCCCTCTTCCTAACAGCCCCTCCTGTTCTCTCTGTCTCTGCCCATTTACGGTAGATTTCTGTCATCGGATTCATTCTTTCTGCATTTCTACCATTCGTCTCGTTCTGAAAACGTTCGACCTTCTGATGCTCGCTTATCGGTCTGGAAACATCCATTGGTTCGTCTCTAATCAAAATATTGTCCTCCGGGAAAGTAGTTCCAGTTAATTCTGTTCACGTCTCCCTAAGCAAAGGTCTCCATTTTAATAAGGAGCCTTGTTATCAGAGAACTTGTTGTACCCACTCTAACACGTAATTGCACAGCCATATTCGTTCATGTGCCCGGCCATTGTGACAGATTATTCATTGTGCTGAAAAGGAGGCAAGAAAGTGCAAGGGAGATAAAGCTTCTACCTTACCGTTCTCAACTTTCTTGTTATGTACTGAGTCTCAGTGTTCCCGTTTCCTTCCCGTTAGACGGACGTCACTTGTACGTGTTTCGTTTGTCCGTTCTCTTTCTTTGCTTCATAGTAAACTGTATTTGAAGGGGATCCGAGATGGCGTAGTCGGTATAGCGACTGGCTACGGGCTGGACGGCAGAGGGGTCGGAGTTCGAGTCCTGGTAAGGTCACGAATTATCTCTTCTCCACGTCGTCCAGATCGGTTCTGGGGCTCACCCAACCTCCTATCCAATGGATACCGGGGGCTCTTTCTCCAGGGATAAAGCGGCCGGGTCGTGACGCTGATCACTCACCTCCAACTAGTGTCGCGGTCAAGAAAATGTGGATCTATACATCCATCCCCCCATACACCTTCATGGCGTAGTGCTTAGTTAAGCGGAGAGACAACTTTACCTTTACCTTTGTCCGTTATTATTTCTGTATTGAAATAAATGCATGTCTTCTGCCTTGTAATGCTTCCCAACATATATTTGAGTTTGTAAACAGATATGGCCGCGCCATAGCTCAAGCGGTTAGCCGCTGGTTTCCCACCGCGGCGGCCCGGGTTCAATCCCGGGTCTGGTCAAGTGGGATTTGTGGTGGACAATGTGGCGCTGGGTCGGGTTTTCTCCGAGTACTTCAGTTTTCCCCTGCCAATCTTCATTCTACCAAATTCTCCATCATAATCACCCGGGGCAGGCTACAATAGGCCAATCAGTGGCCGCCGTGCCAAGTTGACTAAGTTTGACTCCATCCCCCACTAGGCGAAGTAAAAACAAAATAAAAAAAATTGTAGACAAAACGATAAAGAAAGCAGGATCTGATATTAGGGATTTGTTTTAAGTATGTGAAAATCCTGTGTTAACTGGAGAAATTCGACTAAAAAAAATTTGACAATTCCGATCTTTAGCTGTGATTTCCACTGTTCCAGCGTCATACACTATAGGCCTTGAAATCACAATTCAACTTAATATACTCACTCACGGAGCTGAGCCCTTCTTGAGGAGCCGCCAATTGTGCAGCTACTTGAGAACTTCCCAGCATTTTATGGAACCGAAATGTTCATTACCATGTTCACAAGAGCATTCCACTAGCCCCTATCCTGAGCCAGATAAATCCAATCCATCCCATCCTATCTCTGTAAGATTCAATTTAATATTGTTCATCCACCTAAGTCTTGGTCTTCCCCGTGGTCTCTTTCCTTGTGGCTTTCCCACAAATATCACATATCTTTTCTGCTTTCCCCTAATTTGTGCTACATGCCCGGCCTCCTCTTCCTCCTTGACTTGATCATTCTAATTATACTTGGAGAAAAGTACAAGTTATGAAGTTTCAAACAGGCCTATATGTCGGGGAATATGGCATGGCATGGTCATGGCTGGCGGAGCATTAGTACCATATGATGATTGATAGAAGTGCATGCACACGGGTCTCCATACATTCAGCTCTCCCATGTTGATGCTAAAGGCTTCAAGAGATCATGGACGCCAATTGCTGATGACTGTCAGCACAGAAATTCCTGACCGTTGGTTCCAGACAGGATGAGAATTTCGGACGTCAGTTCTACACACTGTCGGGGTTTCCAAGCTTATGAGTAATGCCATTAGACAAATGTCCACTAGAGAAAACAGCGAGTCTGACTCCGCATGATGCTGATCGACGTCACCGGCAGGAAAACAAATATTCTTTAATTGAAACTAACAATATTTGTAGAGTTCCTGTTCATTTAATAAAACCAGTCTTGCAGAGAACATTTGCAACTCTTGCAAAGGACTGACATTTCATTCCCAGAAATAACGTTAGTACCGTTGCCATGAATTCGATGGTTTTTTGAACTGGGTTGGTGGCAAGGAAGTGCGCACTAGTTGCTGTTGTTTTTCTTACTCGTGTTTTAGTCGTTATACTTGTATAATTGCATTTTCTTTAAGCGTTCCATTATGAAAGTAATTACTAAGAAGAAACGCATGATGTCGCAGGTACTTAAGATATGCGTTTCAGTACGAATGATAATAGGCCTGTTTTCATTTCTTTATGACTTCTATGCCACCGCCTCTGTGGTCTAGTGGTCAGAGTTCCTGGCTACAAGTACTGAGGTCCCGGGTTCGATTCCAGGCGCTACCGTATTTTCTGAGAAGTGTGGGTCTGGAACGGGATCCACTCAGCCTCGTGAGGATAATTGAGGAGCTATTTAAAGGAAATAGCGGCTTCGGTGTAGAAAACCGAAATTAACGGCCGTGGGGATTCGTTGCACTGAACACGCGACACCTTCTATCCGCTAAAG
Source organism: Cryptotermes secundus (assembly GCF_002891405.2). Classification (NCBI taxonomy): domain Eukaryota; kingdom Metazoa; phylum Arthropoda; class Insecta; order Blattodea; family Kalotermitidae; genus Cryptotermes; species Cryptotermes secundus. Next base: position 1,012,082 of record NW_019744130.1, read on the forward strand.
TTGGCACAAACTTCGCCGACAAGCGGCGGTCGCTCGGTCGGTATAATTCGCATGCGGACTATAGCCACGGAGATTTTTGTTTATGACTTCTGTGCTTGAGGCAAGTGAAGAGAACGAATACTGACGTCATATCTCACCGTCCGACATACTACATGACAGATTCCCCGAGACAACTGCAAGGATTACGATGACAGTAATGTAAATTCAATTTTGTTTACTGTAGTTATAAAGTAACCAATGGATACAACACAGTTGAGAATTACTGTAATATCTGTCATATTTAACACATCACGATTGAACACTTCAAGGTAGGCTAATCTAAAACTTTAAAAACTACAAACTATTATTCAAACGTCCAAATTGGAAATTCAGAATGAATATCATAGTCAGTAAAATTGTTTAGTGAAGAATTCCGTCATCTTGGATGTGTCATCGTGTAGATCTTGTGTGAACCGACGTTTCGGAGGAAGGTATTGCCTCCATCTTCTACCCCGAAAATGGAGGCGATACCTTCCTCCGAAACGTCGGTTCACACAAGATCTACACGCCGCCAGATGCTAGAAGACAGAATTCTTCATAGTCTCCGCCGTCAAAACCTCAGCTCTTACAAAATGTTTAGTGCTCGTTGTGACCGCACTCACGGCGCTCTGCCGGAACGTTTAACTCAGCGTCAAAAAATCAGCCCCATTCTGAAGAGGACATCAGAAAAGAACACTCATGAAAATCCAACAAATTTATCAGTAAATAGTCGAAATATAATAATACTGTTTTAACATGTCGTTTCATGTTCGATTTTTGGAAAAATGTGTATGTGAAATAAGAGAATTGCCTGCCTTACCGAAGAGCATTGAAAAACGAAAGCGGTGTCTCGTTTTGAATGCTGATTTCTTCGCATGAAGTCCGCAACAAGTACATCCATGTTTACACACAGGAGGAGCTCGATCAAAGAAATTCGTCACGATTTGGCTGGTTACGTACTGAATGCAGATTTTGAAATAAATAAATAAATAAATGTATATGTTGTAGCAGGAAACGCATTTGGGGTAGCCTTGGTTCAGGAAAATACAGCAAGAATTGTGCTGCAGGCTACAGTCCTTTCGAGGTATCAAATCTCTCAGCTGTGTGCCACCGCCTGCAAGAATGTGAAGTGTCCGAGTGTCTGTCGTATAGTGCCCAATCCTTGGGAAAGACGTCCACTGGTGCTTTACTGTAATCATACTTTTACTTCCAAGCCCGAATCGAACCTTATCGAGTCCCTCAGAGTCTGAGTCTTGAGTCTCATGTTACGACCGACGGTCAGTCGGCCATCTTGGAATAAAGCATCCATCTTCACCTTAACGACAAGATTTTTATTACCGTCCGGCTGTTTCGGGCTTGTTGGTGTGGGGCACTCTCTCTGACGATAGGACAGGTGTGTCTTTTACAATTTCTTCTGGTCCTCGTCAGCGCAGTCATTCTCGGGTCCGAGTCCTGTGAGACTCATGACCAAATATTACTCTATCAGATTCGAGACTTCATTTTTCATCGCCTTCTATGACTGGCAGGTTTACGGTGGACCCCGCCTTCACGCGGGTTAGTTCTGACTCATGACTGACTCGTTATATAACTTCGGCATCGATCCAATAGAAAACACCGTTTCCAGCAGTTTATCAGTTGTCGAGCCACGTGTTCGTTTTCGCGGAAACAGGTTCATCTAGCCGTTACCTCGCAAAGGATCAGGTACTATTGCGTTTTTGCCCAGAAGTTGCCTAGCAACAGCTGCCTCTTTCAATCATTCTGTCACAATATTTTATACATCTAATTAATATAAATTGCTTGAGTTTGTGCGTATGGAGTTTCTTTTCTTTACTCCTGTTTACTTTGAAATTGGCCTCTGGGGTTATTAAATTAGTACACAAATAAAGCAGAATGGATTTTAATTGCACTTAATTGAAAATCTACATATTTTTTTGTAACGTTTCTTTCTACACTGCCAGCATTTAATAAATGCAAAGCTAATATTTTCTGACCATGCAGTGTAATTAGTTTCTAACTTAGATAAGTGAACATCAAGAACATACGAGGTATAGAAAATCCCAAAGAGAGCGCACCTTCCAGTATTCTTTTTATAATTTCTTATTAATTCAATCGCCTTGCTGCTTTGCAAGCGAGTTCCCGCCACTGTTTTGCCGTGTTCCCGAGGCCCTACCATATGCATGTATCCTGATCATGTATTTTACCTGATACTGTAATTTAGTATTACTAACATACGTTGTTGACTGGTATATTCTGTTGCCTTCAGTCATCGCTGAGTCTCTTGAGCTTTACTGAACTTATATTCCGTAGCAAAGTTGGAAAGCTGTGGTGATACTTTGGTCAGTTTCGAATTTAAATTAACGAACTTTACGACAGGTTTAGTATGAAACTTTCTTCGATATGTTTAATATTGACAATGCAGTTGAGTTGCATAGGACTCTACATTCGCTGTGATGAAGGGTCTTTGTTTTTGCTATGTCGTGCCATATGCCTCCATATACGATCTTTCTATATCCTCGCCTGTCAGCCTGGCAAGAGTGGTCGCGGGAATCCGTATTTAGGTTGGCACCCATAAGGGCGAGATTCGCGTTTCTGGCTCTACAGCCAGACGTGAAATCTGAATGAATGTTGGGCCTGGTATTTCCCACGTACACGAAACATGGACATTTTCAGAGGTGAAGGAAATGGAAGGCATTTATGAATCCTGGTCTTGGACGTATGCCCTTACCTGTGGGACTCCATGCTGGGCTTTGGCGCTTTCTTGCGTGTTCTGTCGTTATAGATTGCCACAAGCTCGCCATTTGCTCTGTTGTTAATTGAACCTGTGATCTTGATATGACCGAAGTTAGCCTGGGAGAGACAGTGGCCTTTCAGGGAGCATAAATGTGGTCGAGGGAGTGAAACAGGATTTGCTACAGGTAGTGTGGATCATCTTAATATTCAACCTTGATGTTCCTCTCGTGCTGGTGCCATTTAAAGCGGGGCTATATGAAACAGAGAGATAGAGAGAAATGGAGACAGAGAATACGCGACTATTGCTCTTTCGGCTTCCTGCTTCTATTTATCACGTGTTTCCGCCTCTTTGTTTTTGTCATCACCAATATTTCCCTTTTCCAGCATATACATTCTTGCCGCGCTTTACTTTTACCCCTTGTTTCTCTGTGTTTAGCAAACTGCATCAAAGGATAGAATCAAATTAGGCAAGCGCGCGTTTGAGTGTGGTCGGTGTTGCGTGGCTGTATACTCCACCATTTCGCACCGCCATATGCGCTCTCTAAACACAGCCTAATAATTTGTGATCCTTGCGCTAAGAGCGTGTTGTGTTTGTGTGCTTCCAGCAATGCTAATCTGTTCTTTAATTTAATGAAATTGTCGTTGTTGTTCTGCTTTGCTAACGGTGCTTAATGTCTCTTTCAAAACCGACACTGAACGAGTTACTGTGCTATTTGGAGCTGAGAATTCTATAAGTAATTCATTTCACGAATGCGTCAGGGTCACGTGTGTTGCAAAAGTTTCATCTGGAGCTGAGAATTCAGTGATCAGAGTAGTTTATATGGTCAGGCTGATATATACCATTTTCGTTATGAAAGCTGGTAGTAAATAACACCCAAATAAGCAGCAATATAACCCATCTATGCACTATGCTACAAGCCGGAAGGTCGCGGGTTCGAATCCAGATGAGGTGGAATTTTTTTCAATTTACCTAATCCTCCAGCCACACTATGACCCTGGAGTCGACTCAGTCTCTAACAGAAATGAGTAGCAGGGATTTTCCTGGGGGTAAAGGGCGGCCGGGCCGGTCACGGTAGCCGAGCGGTCTTAGGCATGTACTGCCTTCGCTCGCTTGGAAACCGGGATCGTGGCTTCGAATCCCACTCAAGGCATGGATGTTTAGTTTGTGTGTGTGTGTGTGTGTGTGTGTGCGTTTTTCTGTATTTGTGTACAGGTAGAGGCCTTGCAACGAGCTGATCACCCGTCCAAGGAGTCCTGCCGAATGTGTAAGATCTAGAAAAACCGAAGTGAACGGAGTTCATGGAGGTAGGCCTAAGCCCACTGGGGCTGTAGTGCCAAGGGGGGAAAAAAGGCGGCCGACGTGTAAGGCTGACAACCTTACTGCCATCTGTGAGAAGATTGTGTAGAGAAAATGTGGCAGCCTCGACGTCTCACAACCCAATGGGCCTTCACGGCCTGTTACAGGGATACCTTTTCAATATCCATGTACATATTTGTTACAAGCTGATATAGTTGAGATTTCGAGTATGTTAGAAAAGTAACTAGTTACAGCCTGCAGGACTAGGGTTCCATTCTCACTAGATGCTGAAAATTTTCTCTGATCTTCTGTGTTCAGACTGCCTCAAAACCTTTGTTGTAAGGAAGTTATCCATTATATCAATGATTTTTGTATGAAGACCTTAGTGCAGTTCTTTTTTTTTCCTTTTATTTTTAATTAGATTTCGATGGTTCCATGCCATAAACATTGTCCTTACAGACCTTCAACCCGAAATGCATTTTGGTGTTTAATTTCGAAGTATCATGATGATAACCCCCATATTGAACACGTGGAATACCTCGAGCGTTCTGCCCATATATTTATATATCTCATATTTATGTGGAAGGGTGTGAATTGCTGGAAATGACAATATATGCCTGAACGCAAATAAGAATTTCCTGAATTTCCTCGTCTGCGCTTATTCCCCAAGACGACACTGAACGAGATGCATTGTACTGTTAGCTGACGATGCCACTTTCAAGTAACGCAAATGTTGAGCACGTAAATTTGGAGACTGTATTTGTTCTTCCATCCCGTCCTGAACATTTTGTTGTGTTGCGGTGATATGATGATATATCTGCACGTGGTATTTTGAATCTTCTCGAACATATGTAAATATGCCACTTGATCATACTAGTAGCTGTAGGGTCTAAGGATCGTAAGGTCTTTGACAGCGCGAATATATGGATCGCGGGTTCTAATCCTGCTTGGAGAATCAATATTTTTACGCAATGTTTGTGCTGTACTTTCCCGAATAAACGTAGTCCTACTGTATACCTATAGGATTGAGTGGTGAGTCAAGTTAATGCTTGGGTTATGCCTAATTAGCTTGTTACTGTAATAATATTGCAGCTTTCTCACAAGCAGTGATAGCGTTGCATACTTCGGTATTGTAATTTTATTGTGTCTCCGCTTCGGGATATAGAATTGGATGGCAGAAAAAAAAAAGCACTCAGGACTAGGGTGACCAACTCTCACGTATTTCCCGGGAACTCCCGTATTAGCGCTATTTTTTTTGGGGGGGGGGAGATCCTCCTGGCCCCCGTACTGACCTTGTATGTCTCCCGTATATTTCATTAACAATCAATATCACAAAATTTAAATTATATATTATTCCCGATATAAACTGCCATTGTTATAGATACTAAGGGCGTTCCGTATATAATGCCTCATTTTTTTTAAAGAAAACTACAACAGATACAGAAAGCGTAATAACACAGTTAAATAGAGCAAGGTTTCAGCTACTTACAGCTATTTTTCCACATAATCACCACCATTCGTTATGCACTTTTGCCATCGATGAACAAGAGCCTGTATGCCGCGCCCGTAAAAGTCTGCGCCGGCAGAGGCTAGCCACTTTCTTACAGCTGCAATGACAGCAGCGTTGTCTGGAAAATGTTGCCCACGTAGTCCGTCTTTCTTAGGCCCAAAGAGATGGAAGTCTGAAGGTGCTAAGCCGGGGCTATAAGGTGGATGTGGTAGGACAGTCCAGCCAAACTGGTATGGGGTCTAGCGTTATCGTGTTGCAAGCGAAAGGTTGTCTGCTTCTCTGGCCTGACTCGGGAAATGCGGGCTTTCAGCTTAGCGTCGTCTTGTAGCGTTCAGAATTGACAGACTCGCCAGGCTCCAGGAAATCCAAAAAAATCACACCCCGCCTATCCCAAAAGACCGTGCACATCACTTTCCCTACCCATGGCTGTGTCTTGAACTTCTTTTTTTCTTGGAGAATCCGGATGTCGCCACTCCATGGACTGTCTTTTGGATTCCAGCTCGTAGTGGTGACACCATGTCTCATCTCCGGTGACGATGCTGTCCAGAAACTTGTCACCTTCAGCCTCAAACTGGTGCAACAGGTCCTGACAAACTTCCATTCGATGAGTTTTGTGGTCCTGTGTAAGCATCCGCAGGACCCACCTGGAACAAACTTTGCGATAATCCAGCTTCCCCAACATCGTTTCGAATGCATTACAACCGATATTAAGCAGTGCACACAGTTCCCAGGTCATTATCCGCCGATCTGTACGGATGAGCTGATCGAGGCGCTGTTCATTGTGATGAGTGGCAGCTGATCAGGTACGCCCACGGCGTGGCTTGTCGTGCACTTCACTTTCGCCACTGTTGAAACGCACTACCCACCCCCTCGCTGTGCTGACATCCACTGTATTGTCTCCGTACACCTTTAGCAAGTTTCGATGGATGTCAATGGGTACAATTCGTTCGGCAGTGAGGAATTCAGTAACACATTTCTGTTTCATACGCACTTCTATGTCAGACGCCATTTTGGTAGATCGCTATCTGTCGCACGACAACCAAACTAACAATACATTGGCGCGAAGGTTCAACCTTTACTACAACACCACCAACATCCAGCTCACACGTTACATATTAACACAGAAAAATAGGAGGCATTATATACGGAACGCACAACGTAGTTTAGACTTCGAGGTACTCATCGATAAATATAAAAAAATTGCCTATAATAATCGATAGAAAGTTTAGCGTGTATTAATCGATAGAGGAATAGCCGTTTCCGGATTGTAATATTTTCTGTCCTTTATTCTTACCGTGTTCATCCCCACGCTCTTAATTTTTTACCAACTTTGATCCATTTTCATAATGAGTAGTGAACGTGCAAGTGAAAGCAACAGTGCAGAAACTCCACCTAAAAAGGAAACTAAATGCTTGTGTGTTTACTTGTTTTCTCATGTAAAGAACAGTAACTCACTCATTCACTCATAAAGCTGAGTCCTTCCTGAAAAGCCGCTAATTCTGCAGCTACTCAAGAACTTCCCAGCATTATATGGAACCCGAAGGTTCATTACCGTGTTCACAAGAGCCCTCCAGTGGTCTCTACCCAGAGCCAGGTCAATCAAATCCATGCCATCCCATCCTATCTCTCTAAAATCCATTTTAATATTGTCCACCCACTACCTCTTGATGTTCCCAGTGGTCTTCTTCCTTCTGGCTTTCCCACCAATATCCTATATATATTCCTCTTCTCCCCCATTCGTGCTACATGCCCCAGCATCAGCTATGAACAGATTAATACAAAACTGGTTACCTGTTAAGAGTTATTTCAAAAGTGTTAATGGCTGTCCAGAAATATTAAAAAATCATCTTTCAGTGACGAGGATCCAGAAAAGGAGTGTGTTATTGAGGCATATCTTAATTTTTTTTTTCCCAACATTGGTGTCATACTTTTTCAATCTGCCAAAACTCCTGAAACCTGTGAATGTGTGACGTGTATCATCTTACGCCTTAGTTTTCCCTATATTTGCTGCTAATCGTGTGTGTTCTGATTTATCCACAGAGGCTGTCATGGTTCTCGCCCAAGGACGTTGTCGAGATGTGTATCATGAAGGGTAAAGACGAGGTAAGGAGAGGCGTGACCCGCCCGTATCTTCGGCATATATTCTTTAATAATTACTTTTGATGAAGGTCTTAGCAGCAGTTGTCTCTTCTTATCTCTGTTCGCTCCTTGCATTTTACTGCTTCACATTGGCTATGTGCCAGATAGTGTCCTACTTTGAGAATGGTTATGGAACAGTCATTAGGGATATGGTATCATGAAAATGCCTTATCGAAGTTACGATAAGAAGCACAAATAGGTCTGTAGTTCCTGTCTGAACGTTGTGCTCGCAAGATTATTGCGTTGAAACAGATATAAATTTGCTGGAAAGAATCCAACTAGGACCGAGCTTTGGAAGGAAAGCCTAGTCTCCGTCATCTGATATGAAAATTCTTGTGATATTGGTTCACATAAGCACAGTATGTCAGACGCGTGTGTAATCCAAGAATATACATATTACCAGAACTTGTATGTAAAGACCACAGCTATGTATCACAATCTTACATATATATGCACAGGTCTAGGCTAACTTTCAGATTGGCCTACCATACACGTCAGTAGGTGAACAAGTCAGTATGAATTCACTTGCATCGCTTTTAGTGTTCATTATGTTGAGACACTATCCTTGAACTTTTTTTATTGCTAGTGGGTGGGACTAACTCCCTTGTATTGCGGCCACTTCTGGCCTATTGTACCAGCCCCAGATGACAGGTGAGGGTGATTTTGGAGGGCCTCTTTGTCCACCACAAATCCCACTTGAGCAGACCCGGGATCGAACCCGGGCCGCCGCGGTGGGAAGCCAGCGACTAACCGCTTGAGCTGTGGTGCGGCCCATTCTTTAACTTTATAAGTGAGAGGCCAGTGGATTTTATCATAACTACAGTGAACTTTGCAGGATTAGGCCCAGTTCCAGTCCCCAGATCCTCTAGATGTAGTTGGTTCATCTTTTCTTCGGGCATCCGGAACTCTAATCGACATTGGTTTGGAGAGTACTGCTTGCTTTGGTAGTCTCCAGTTAACGCTGGTCATATTGGAACGTCTTTTCTTCCTGTGTCTGTATTTCATTGATGATATAGTTTCTTAATACCCAGTAATGGTCATAACAACACTGCCCATTACACTGGCCGCGCGGCATAAGGAATGAACTACCGTATCTTCGCCCTCTCGAACAGTGGGATCGTGGGTTCGAATTCCACTCGACGCATTGATGTCTGTGTTCGTTTATTCTGTATTTGGGTTGTTCTGTGTATAGGTAGAGGCCTTGCGACGGGCTTATCCCCCGTCCAAGGAGTCCCACCGATTGTGTATAGAATTAAGAAACTAAACACGGCCAAGGCCCAACAGAGGGCTCTGGAGCCATAGATAGATATGTCATAAGAGCCCCGTTTGTACCTTCTGTACACACGGGCCTAATTACTTTAGTGACGGCAGCTTTGCTGCAGATGACTGCTCTGAGCTGCTAGCTGGCTGCAACCTCCACAGTGAGAAACAACCCTGCAATAGCTTATGAGAAGTAACTCCATAGAACAGTACTTCTTGAGGAGCCAATGTGCCCATAATACTGAATAAATTGTCCATCTTTTGCATAACCCGAAAGTTCGGTAAAACACTTACATAGTCCATCACTAGTCCGACTGTTCTACTTGGTGTTCGGGATGTCTTAGCTTCAAATATTGCCTCGGAGACCGGGTATTCTAACTTTTCATGGTTTGTCTCAGTACCTCCTTAAAAATTCCACCGTAGTACCCTAAATTTGCAGTTGGTTTCCATAGGGAATTCATTCAACGCTAGATAACCTCGGCAGCTGCAGATGTGACGTTAAATAAACCAGGAGTCGGTTACGGTACGTCTTCCAGTGACCACCATTCTTGAATAAAACGCCTTGGTTATGGGTTGTGATGTTGGTGGAAATGTTGGAGACTCCTGAACATTTTCTCTTGAAGTTAACGGAAAGAAGGAGAACGAAACTTGAGGAATTCGAACAGCCAGCTTCAAAATTTGATATAAGCAATTTGGGACCATCTTAGAAATTTGCTGGATGTCGTTACGTTGAATAATACTAGTAGTGATCGTACTACTACTACTACTACTACTACTACTACTGCTGTTGCTACTACTGTTGCTGCTGCTACCACAACTAGTAGTAGTAGTAGTAGTAGTAGTAGTAGTAGTAGTAGTAGTAGTAGTAGTAGCACTACTAGTATTATTACTACTGTTGCTGCTGCTACCACCACAACTACTACTACTACTACTACTACTAGTAGTAGTAGTAGCAGCAGCAACAGCAACAGTAGTGGTGATATTGGCGGCCTAATGTTCAGGCGACAATTTTCAGTCTGAATACATAAAAAAATCAAATGTGTGGAACTGCAGAGAAATTCAAACATAGCCGGAAACGTAAGCCCATACACATCAGACTATCAGCAGGAAATTATTAGTTCTAACTGTTTTGTAGTAGAGAAGAGGAAAATGAGAGGGTTAAGAAGACAAAATAGAAAGTGATCTGTCTGAAAGAAGTGTGACGTGGATGCACTGAAAAAAAAACTATTAATGTAGCGAAGAACTGATGAAGAAAAGGTGCCAGTCCCCTGAAACGGAACCAAGTATTACTCGGGAGGATTATTTTGCACTATTTTGTACACACAACTTAATAACGATAAACTAAACCAATAAAAAAAACCCTGAAGACGGAACCAGTAAAACCACTACAACCGCAGAGTAAAACGCGGACAAAGAAAGCGACGGTGTGCTACCGGCGAACCACTAAACTTTTTTTTTCCCCCCTAGGCACTACAGCCCCAGTGCGCCTAGGTCTACCTCCATGAACTTCTCCGTTCACACACTAAACTTTAGTGACTGAAATTCCTGATCCTTGTCTAATCGACCCGTGTACTTTCCACAGATCCACATACAGTCTGCCAGTATGCTAGTTACTACGTACTTCAAAGGATAGTGGTTACTATACGTACCACCGCCTTTAGTATTAAGAAAGCTATACATTATATCCACATGGGTGTGAAACTTGGTGTCTTGCATTAAGGGAGGAACATAGACTGAGGGTGTTTGAGAACAGGGTGTTGAGGAGAATATCTGGACCCAAGAGAGATGAAGTGACAGGAGGTTGGAGAAAACTGCATAATGAGGAGCTTCATAACTTGTACTCTTCTCCAAATATAATTAGAATGATCAAGTCAAGGAGGATGAGGTGGGCAGGTCATGTAGCACGAATGGGGGAGACGAATGGATATAGGATATTGGTGCAAAGCCAGAAGGAAAAAGAGCAGTGGGAAGACCAAGGCGTAGGTGGGTGGACAATGTTAAAATGGATCTTAGAGAGACAGGGTGGGATGATATGGATTGGATTGATCTGGCTCAGAATAGGGACCGGTGGAGGGCTCTAGTGAATACGGTAATTAACCTTCGGGTTCCTTAAAATGCTGGGAAATTCTTGAGTAGCTGCAGAATTGGCGACTCCTCAAGAAGGGCTCAGCCCCATGAGTAAGTAAGAATTGTTCAGATGGATTCTTATGTTCTTGTTATTATTATTAACATGTTTTCGAGATAACATACTGCGTAATGTGAAGTCCGCATGCACTAGCCGTTAATATGCGCAAAGATATCTTAATTTCAGCACTGTGTCCTGATACGATTAAACACAGCCTCTTCCCCCGTTGCCTATTCTTCGTCAGTCTTTCGGAATTGTTTTTGCCGATAAACGTGCTGTGAAGACAAAAGCTGTGCACCAGGTGTAGGAAGGGATCTCGTACAGGAATTAGGCTGCCGCCCTCGTCGCTAATTTTATTTGGCTTGCTCTTATTTTGCTGCGGCAAATATTACGCAAGGCAGAAAGGAAGGAATATTTGACAGTACTGTAGAAGCATGCTGTGGTTATGTTACCGTATTACCATTCAGTTAAAGAAGTTTTTGAAATATTGGCTAACAGGAAAGCACATATTGGACGTGCTTCTTCTTACGCGGGGTACGCGTTAGCGTAGTTGGTTGAAACACTATGCTTCAAGCCGGAAGATCGCGGGTTCGGGTCTCGATGAGGTGGATTTCTTCAGTTTTCCTAATCCTTCCAGCCGCGCATCGGCCCTGGGGTCGACTCAGCCTCTAACTGAAATGAGTACCGGAAATCTTCCTGAAGGCAAAAGGCGGCCGGCGTGTAAGGCTGGCAACCTTACCGCCATCTGTGAGCTGATTTGCTGTAGAAAATGTGGGAACCTCAGCGTCTCACAAACCTATGGGCCTTCACGGCTTGTTACAGCGATAGCTTTTTTTTTCTTCTTACACGCTTGGTACCCCCAAAAGATATTTATAAATAGCTTGGCAACTGTTCCGAACGCACCGCCCTCGACCCTCTGATCAGGGAGTTTTTCCCAGCCATTCCAAGAACATTCTGGTCCTCTCCGTTGCAGTATAATCCCTGAAGGTAAGTAGTCGCCATTAAAGAAAATAAGGAACACCGTATCGTCTGAAAGTATAATCAGAACCTTCACCTGCGTAAATAGCAAGGTCCGTGATTAGACACGATCCCCAATTAGTAGTTCTAACTTAGGCCTGTCGTACAGAAATTTGTTTCGGGTACCGCCTCTCTCCAAACAACGCTGAAAATAATGAAGAAGTAATTTCTTTCACAGACAGAGGTAAACTTATTCCTCTTCTTAATTACGCACCGTGCGATAAAGACGTAGGGAGGGATGGGGAATAGCTCCTCACATTCGAAACATCTGCATTAAATGGAAGTGAATGGCCAGTTTCTCTCTCCGGCCGCTTTATCCTGGGGAAAGAGCTCTCGGTGCCACTTCGAGAGGAGATGGGTGAACTCTAGAGTCGGTCTGTGTACAGCGGTGCCGAAAAGAAATCTCAGTTGCGTATAGAAATGGAATCTCGCTCTTGGAAGCTTAGCTAATCACTGTACTGATTTGAATGGTTCCGACTCATTTCCTTCTCAGACTTGCGTCTGTTTCAGCCCTCGCCATTATGCCAACTTAATGTGACACTCGTAAAAGTGTTGCAGAAAGCATAATCTCAGGCGGTCTGAACTTGCGCTGTTGTCATGTGAGAACTTAATGCAAATTAGGGGACTTAGCTCAGAGTTTGGCTGGCGTATATGACTTGAAGGGTTTTTGTTGGCAGAAATGAAATTCTCTTGGCTCCACGAAGTAGCTATTGTGTATACAGTATACCCGTCATTTTGACTTATTATACATGAACGAACCCGCCATGCTGCACCTCTTTCTATTATATCATGGGGTAAGTGGGGGGGGGGCGATTGTGAAATGGTTGAGACAGTTGTTTCAGTTTAGGGTAAACTGACATAAAGTCGTTGCGTTCTCGTGCTTTTGGTCCAATCAGTTCATTGCGTAAGTTAATTCCGCCCCAATTCATTTATAACATTACCTATATTTACACATCGTGATTGTCCATGTGTTAACGCGTTGCATACTGCCAACATTTATATTCCTTAAATTAATTCAATAGGGATGGAAGGTAAAGATGTATGCCTGTGTAAGATTTGAGGTTTTTTACGGCGGTGACTATGAAGTGGCGCCGTGTAGATCATGTAGCTGCAGCCACCTGCTCACGCTGGTTCCTCACTCGCGGATTTTTGTACCCTGAAGATGTAGGTGATACGTTCCTCCGAAACGTCGTTTCACACAAGATCCTACACGGCGCCACATCCCCGAAGACGGCATTTTTCATGTGTGCCTGTGTTTACGTATGCGCCAGTTTGCCAGAGTTTTGCTCGTAATGTGAAACCTGCGAGGATTGTACCGCCTTGATGGATATGTAACTTTATATTTTGTAAATGGTGAGGCTTTTGCTTGCTGAGAAGTCTAGATCCTTGTGACACGAAACGGAACTGTCGTCTTTCTGTTCACTTCATGAACTGACAGTGCTTGTGAACCCATGATAATGTTACACCTAGAATAAGTATATATTAACGGAAGGGTGTACACATCTGCATCACGAGGAGCTTCATAATTCGTACCCTTCATCTAGTGTCATTTAGATGATCAATAAAACGGGCGGCCCTTATAGCAGACATGGCGGAAGTGAGGAATTCAAACATCATTTTGGTCGTAAACCCTGAAGAGAAGACGCCATATGGAATACTAACACATAAATTGTGGGATACTATTAAAACGGCTCCCCATAGGTGTTTCTATGACTCTATGACCTGGAGAGATATGCCGGCGGTAGTTTACAAGTAGTCACCCATGCCGGAAAGGTCAAAGAGTAGAGTCTAGACTAAGAGAGTTACCCTGGTCCTCCAGGTTGGGGGTTGGGCATGAGGCTAAGAACCTCATCCTGTAGAAGAATTTGTTCAGAAACTTAACAAGCAGCCTCGTGTCATCATGCGTGGTTCTCGGTGAAGCCTTCGCTCTTGGTTCTTCCCCTACCGCTCGCTGGATCTCCTCGAACAGTATCCACTGCTCCCTATGTAGGCTTGGCACGGACCACCCACAGGAAACACATCGCTGCTTAGCAACGGATATCATGTATTGTTGTCAGACGTGCCTACCCATGCATTGCCTAGTAATGGACGTCCTATTGTTGTGCATTCGTTGCTTTCGGAAATCAACAATTCTGTCTTTGTTGCTTAAGAACTTGTCTAGGCAACGGTCTGTTTATATTTGCTAGCGGTTGACCAGCAATGGACGTTCTACAGTCCGGCATTCCTGGCGGCACGTCACAATATCTTGCCATAACCTCTTTTTAGTAACACCATTATCAGTGTTGGAAAGTTTACTGGAACCCAAGGAGGGGAGAGCCGTGTATCGCATACAGTGAGCCCTGTGTTCTTCCTTGTTCTCGCTGCTAGTGGCAACGCTTTCGTGAGGTGATTCGCTGCTTTGTAGCTTTATTGGCAATCACTTTGAACAAAATGATGGAGGAAAGAGCCCCACGGTACCTTTGTGCCGTAATGATTATCGTTCCTCTTAAATTACGGAGCCCTGGAGCCCCATCACCGAAATTGGCTTTCCTGACAGATATTTGTGTGATATTCCTTAGTAACTTCACGCATGACACGATATCATTATCATAAAGTCGGTATGTACTTAAATTTGTCTCATGTGGTCCTTGTGCTGCATGACTGGCTACTGGAAGTTTTCTCTCCGACACTGCGTATGGAGTCCACTCAACCTTCTGTTCCACAGGTAAAGGGGGACTATTTTCCTGAAAGTAAAGTTGACGGAGCTTGTGATTGACCATTACCTGCATCTGGTACCGACACTGAGAATGCGTGGAATTTTACCTCCGGTTTCCATACGTCTTCAGGAATGGCCTTGGGGGGGGGGGTGAGACTCGATTTGGTTTGTGATGCAACCTGTATACATGTCGAGAGTCTGTCTTTAAGGCGCCGGACCATATCCATACAATTATTATATTAAAAAGTACTGTTACTTTTGCAAACAATGCCTGCACGCCGAATTGTGAAGCTCGTCTCATAGCAGGAGACGGAAGAAGCGTCACCACTTTCACATGTTTTTTAACTTAGCTTTATACCAGATGTGGTGGATTTGAGGGTCTCACAGCAGTGGTTATGAAGAATTCGACCTTTTCAGATGTAATGCCGTATAGACCGTGGAAAACAAACCGATGTTTCGGAGGAACGTGTAGCCTCCATCTTCAGAGTCGAAAAATAAAGCAAGGACGAAACCAGCGTGAAGCAGGTAGCAAGCAGAGCTATGCCTGCTTTTTGCTCGGGTTATTCTTCGACTCTGAAATGGAGGCTAAATGGTCCTACAAAACGTCGATTGATTTTCAAAAGACGGCCTTGTGTCCCAGAAGATAGAACTAATTTATATTTCCAATATAGGTTCTTGAAGTTCCCACAGAGGTTTCCGCCCATGAATTTCGGAGTTTGTACGTGTAGCGAGAGGATGTGAAAGAGAAGTACCTCCGGGAACGGTCTTCTTCAGTTAGCACAGCGTTACGGCTCAAGACCTCTCATTCTAGTGGGTGTACGTTGCAAGTTGCTTATTGCAAATTATCAACAAGTTCCCGAACTTCTGCTAAGTCACAAGATTCAATACAGTTTCCACAAGACCCTACCCACAGCTGGTTCAGGAATACACGGCGTTCCAGTACAGAAGACGGTACCCTTCATAGTCACCGTTACAGAAACTCAAATCCAGTATCGCTGTAGTTGATCTTAGTTTGTTTCATCACACCCAACTTCTTTAAGATCCATTGTAATATTATTATCCCATCTACGTCTCACCTCCTAACTGATCTCTTTCCCCCACCGCGCCTCAATATGCCTCATTAATTTGATCGCCGTAATATTTGGTGAAGGCCGGTCACGGTAGCCGAGCGGTCTAAGACATGAACGGTCTTCGATCGCTCGGAAGCTGCAATCGTGGGTTCGAATCACACTCAGGGCACGGATGTTTAGGGTGTGTATGTGTTTATTCTGTGAGTCTGTTGTCCTGTGTTTAGGTAGAGGCCTTGCGACGGGCTGATCACTCGTCCAAGGAGTTCTACCGTCTGTGAAATGATCAAAAGAATAAAAAGAAAACGACACCCGTATAAGGGTATAAGAGGAACGGATGAAAAAACAACATATTTTCTGAAACGTACAAGAAGACGTGCGAGTGTTCGCACGTGGCCTCATATTAAATATGTATTTATTCTGCATTCTATTCTGAAACCGCTTATCTTATAATATTGATTAGTAACATGACAAGTAGCCGGCTTGGTTTATTTACAGATGATGATGATAATCTTCCGATTCTTAGGACACGTGCTTCAGTGCATGTTAGAAATCTGTCCTTTGAAATCATGCAGCAATCTGAAGACAATGTATTCCGTTTTTATGCCACTTTAAATTTAAACTGTGGTCACTTACATTTGTATAAAACCTCCCTTCTTGCTTTTGCGCTTGCTCTTCTTACGTGGAGCCAGCCGTCCATGAGGAAGGTACCAATTCTTGTCTAAGAGAGTAGACGGAATTCTCCGTGTTGCGCACAGAGCCTGTAGTGTACGCACACGTGTTTCCTGACTGTACAATCTCCTGTTGCTTCTCCGAGAAAATGGCAAACCTCACGGAGGAGTTCGGGAATCCAATTCACTTAGAGTATAATACATTAGCGTCTTGAGTTCCTGACATACTGATTGTGAAAATTGAATTCCAACTGAAGACCAGTGGAGTTGAAATGATAATCGGTGTCTGCCTCACGCCCTCACCCTTTCTCGCTGAAGTTAAAGAAAATCAGGCCTCCACGTTCCTGCTGTGTCCTTTCAAGAACAGTACTCCTGAACGCTTTGCCACAGGCCTCTGGGCTGTTGAGTTGGCTTGCTTCTGTGTGTGTACGCATGCAGATGTTGGGTGTCAGTAGCCCTTACACCTGTGGACTTTATGGATGAATATGACCAAAATTCCCCTCAAGCCCACGTAAATGACATTAACATTGCCCTGTTGCACTTTAACTTCGACAGATAAAAAGTAATTACATTTTCAGGTATAAGAGCGTGACATTCAAATTGGCCTCCTCGGGAATCTCATCGGAATGTGAAGTAAAATTGGAATGAATTGCTCTCATTACTTAGCATGAATGAGATAAATTTAATTTGAAAATAATCCGAAATTAATTGGGAATTTCGAAGAGTTGGAAAGAAACTATATTGGCTTGCTTCATTGTCTGTTAAAGTCGCATGAAATATATCGAACCTCGAGATCGAGTGGTTAGCACGCCAGCTCCCTGTTTCAGACATCCACTGTTCGATTCTTCGGCCAGACGTTGGATATTCCTCCATACACCGACTTTTATTTTTCATGGCTTTCCCCAGCCTCCTCGGATACTTACTTGGATAGTGCCAAAACTGCGACGCCCCACTTGCCACGTCTAAATTGTCGAGTACGCTTGCTGTAGTCGTCCTATTCGACGCTGTATAAAGCCTGCAACCGTTGAGAAAATACAATTATGTATGAAATTACCTGTGCAATAAATCTAAAGGCTTTCTGAGAATATAATAAATCTCTCTGCATCAGTTAAAAGAATATAAACAGTGTCCAAAAAAATGGTAGACTTCCGGGAGGCTCTGTCTGCAAATTCACAAAAGGCATCTCACTGAATTTTGTACCTTTACATTTCTCTACTCACTTCCACGATCGGCCATCAGCGAGACAACACAGCGCAACATTTCTCAAGACGTGTTATGAAAGCTGATAGTGACTGCAAAATCTCCTGGAAGATGGACTTCCAGGGATAGTTGAGTTCTGTGGCCTGATTTTACAACTCCGCATTTTTCTTTTGGGACTGTGTATGTAATTACGCTTATATGGACAAAATTCGAGGCCTGAATCATTCGAAAGCAAGAAGCCGCTGCACAGATGTCAAGAGGTGCGTTTGCTGCACCGTGTATGGCGGCAGGAAGTGGGGTGTCGGTTGGACACACGCAGTGTGACGAACAGGAGCATTTGGAAACTTACTCTTTATTTCAAAAAACTATTTGACGTACACTTTAAAATAAAATATCAATTTCTTTAATTTGTTTTGATGTTGGACTTAAATTTGAGAAAGAAACTAGTGAAATGCTAAATTTGGAGCATATGGGGCTGAAACATGGACACTTAGGGCAGTAGATCAGAAACATCTGGAAAGTTTCGAAATGTGGTGTTGGAGAAGGATGGAGAAGATCAGTTGGACCGATTATGTGAGAAATGAAGAAGTGTTAATTAGAGTCAGTGAGCAGAGGAATATCCTACACGAAATAAGAAAACGGAAGGCTAATTGGATTGGTCATATCTTACGCAGTAACTGCCTTCTAAAAGAAGTTATTGAAGGAAAGATAGAGGGGCGGATAGAAGTGACAAGAAGACGAGGAAGAAGACGTAAGAAGATGCTGGATGACCTTGGGGACAGAAGAGGATACTGTCATTTAAAGGAGAAAGCTCTAGATTGCATTAAGTGGAGGAATTGTTTTGAAAGAGACCGTGGACCTGTCGTCTGACAGATTACTGATGATGATGATTAGATTTTTCTCGAAACTCCATCATTATTTTTTTTCCGGAACATTATTATGTATTTCGTTTCATAGGTCTATTCTAAATTGTACTGAAAACATTCTTGGCCAGGCCAAAGGTCCTGGACGTCCAGCAATACTACGAACGCAACCACATAAGAAAGACGCATCAAAAGACATTGTATATACACAATTAAAACATAAGAAGAACGACTCCCATAGCGGATGAATGGCATTACACACGAGTTTGATATACGACATGTAACATGATAGATCTTAACACTTTTTCATATATAAATTTTATTATTGAACAACGACGAACACACATTTTTATATCATTTTATAAATGGACACTTGATGGCAGGCCGTGCAATGGTTTGACATGATTAATACACCTGAGGATGGCAGAATGATACCGAAACATGCAGTGTGAAGTGACAAGTGAAATTGTATACACTAAAAGACGGTTAATATATACACATTATGCATACGAATCAGTGCAACAGGACGCTAAAATACAACATTATCAAAACATGACAGTTATGTTTATATAATAACTGTAACTATGCACGTATTGTGACATAAATCCATTGCTAGGTAACGGCTTGTTCAAGCATGTCTCCGAGGTTAAGAGACATCGATTCCGAGGCAACGCGCACAGAAACGTTTCCGTTACAAAGCCTAGGTACAAATTGTTCACGTAGCAACGAAAGACACGTTTCGATTACAACCGCAAAAACGAAGAAGTGTACCGTTGCACGGAGTGTTTCATGTCCGGTCGTCGTGAAGCCAGCTTCATTCATTCATCAGTAATCTGTCAGACGACAGGTCCACAGTCTCTTCCAAAACAGTTCCTCCACTTAATGCGATCTTCTGTTTTTGGAAAGAGACTATCCAGGAAAAGTGATAATGTGGTAGTTTTTCCATTTGCTTTCCACATCGCAGTACANCCTGCCGAGCATTAGAAGCCCAGTCCGAGAGGAGACTGGGTACAGACCTGCTCACCGAATTCGTACAAGGGGCATCTAAGTGTGGAAGTGTTGAAGACTGTGTGTTATTGTTTCAGTAACCTTTTGAATTGTTATTAATATTTGTAGATCCGCGTGATGATTGGCCAATAAATCAGTTCATCGATCTAGAGAACGGAACCCATTCATTACTTGTCGTGTTACCAGGACACGTGACACTATGAATTTCTTATTTCGTTTTTATTTGCTAGACGTATGGGGATGCAGCTGACCTTCCAACACAAAAATTCTCCAAACGTTCCAATCCTAAACGCTAAGAAAACTAGTTAATGCTCCCTGGTACGTATCAAACGCTACCTTACACAATGATATAAGCATACGATACGTAACAGAAGTCATCAGAGCCTACGCGGAGAAACACAAAAACCGGAACGCTCACAGCAAGAACCAACTAATAAGAAACCTCTGCAACCAACCACCAATAGATAGAAGACTAAACAGAATGTGGCCAGAGGATCTCATTAGATAAGTACCAGAGAATCATCGGAGGATGATACCTGCTTCAATATTATACACACCCATCCCTTTTACTAATTACTCTATTTATGTACTTGTATATTGAGTAGATTATAAAATTATTTCAAAATAAAAAAAAATTGCTAGACGTGCGTGGCGCGGTATGAAGGACGAAATCAAATGCGGCTCACTAGCGCCCAGAGGTTTTCAACTCATGAACGCAGTCTGTCGAAATTGCTCGTCCATTTCCTGCTCAAACATGTGGCCGACTGCGCATGACGGATAAACAGCTCCGAGCTTCAGAGCTGTGTCGCTGTTCTGCCTCCCTCTCTCCAGCCGCGTATTGGCTCACGTGCATCAGAGTCTGTTTTCCTTCTCACGCGTTGGCTTGTTCGATTGCTCCGACTGTAACCGCAACATTGATTTAAATTAATAATGGTGATGATAATACTAGTTTACTGAACCACTGTTACAGAAGACACGCACCGCGGTACTACAATAGTAACTACTTGAATACTGTAGTGTTTCTCAAACTGTGCTTTGTGGCGGTCCCCCGGATGGTCCGTAGTACAATATCGTAAAAAAGTAAGTAAAATAAAGGTATCCCTCTAACAGGTCGTGGAGGCCTATAAGGTTGTGAGATGTAGAGGTTCCTACATTTTCTAGACAATCGGCTCATAGATGGCGGCAAGGTTGTCAGCCTAACACGCCCGCCGCCCTTTACCCCCAGTAATATTCGTGGCACTCATTTCTGTTAGAGGCTGAGTCGACCCCAGGGCCATAATGCGGCTGGAAGGATTAGGTCAATTGCAAAAAATCCAATGACATCATCGGGACTTGATCCCGCGACCTTCCGGCTTGTTACATAGTGCCTCAACCAACTGCGCTACCGCTAGACGTATAAAATACAATAAATAATATAAATTAAAAAGATCTTATTAGTCGTTGTTTAAAAAAGATGATTTAAATTTATGCATAAAAGAAAACGGTTTATGGCAACTTTAAGTGTAATTTTTATCCTTTTCAAAGGAAAAAAGTGCATCTACATGCTCTTGACACCTAAGGGGAATTTGTGATAGCTGAGTGGCCCCGCGTGTGTGCCAACAGCCCATTCAGTGGTCCGCAGTTGCCGAAATGTTGAGAAACACTGCTATAGACAAACGGAGGACTCTACGAAACTAACTCAGTATTATGTCACTCGAACTGCACAATTGTTACTGACTGACGCCAATTTGTTTGTGACCTTGCAAAGGTCCCGAGAGACGTATTGTGATACTTCGACAGCATTGGCCAAAGGTCGTCATTTATCACAGAGTGATAGGTCTGCATCGTGCCTACACACATGTTAGTCGTCCGTCTTACTCATTAAAGCTTTCCGTGGATTGTAGATACAGGGTTTGTCCGAAAAGTAATGTCAGTTATTTTATTGTGAAGTGACTATACGTCGCAGCACTCTCAGACCGGTTGGGCTCGGTGGAGGGGGAAGTCAGCTTATGAACCCGCGGTCGCTTAGTCGTCTCCGAACTTCCTGAGAGTGACGAAAGGCTTTTCCGTGAAACTCGTTTTTGTCTCCCGTGCAAGCCGCAATGCAGCGCTCCTTGGAACAAAGGATTGCCATCAAGTTTTGTGTGAAACTTGGCAAGTCTGCAGTGGAAACTTTTCCCATGATAAAGACGGCCTTCGGTGACGATTGTTTGTCGGAATGTCAGGTCTACCGGTGGCACAAGGCCTTTTTAGAAGGCCGTGAATAGGTCGGCGATGAAGCCCGCGCTGGACGGCCATCAACAAGCACCACCGACGAAAATGTGAGTTTGTACTACATGGTACAACCATCAACGCCAAATTCTACGTGGAAGTGCTAAAGAGACCCAAAAGAAGGGTTTATCGCATCCGGCCCGACATCGCGGACGATTGGAAACTTCACCATGACAATGCGCCAGCCGACACCGCCTTCCTCGTGACCCGCTTCCTGACCGATTCAAAGGTGCCAACGGTTCCCCAGCCGCCCTACAGTCCTGACGTGGCTCCCCAGACTTCTTTTTGTTTCCGCGCTTGAAAACTCCCATGAAAGGACATCATTTTGGGACAGTTGACGAAGTCAAAGAGGCTTGCTCCAAGGCTCTGAAGGACATTCCGGAGGACGCCTGCCATGACGCCTTCGATGCCTAGAAATCTCGCTGGAATCGATGTATCGACGCAGAAGAAGCCTATTTTGAAGCCTTTTAATGTGTTGCACCGATCTAATCCATAAAAGTTCTTTAATCGACTCACTGACATTACTTTTCGGACAAACCCTGTATCTGTCCACAATTCGATGGACGTTGATAGTTTAGCGAATAAGACCTCTCGCCGTCACACGTATTTAAATCAGAATATTCGCCCCAGATTTGAAGTGGCCATATTGTTCTCGTCAGTACATACGCTCATTATGATCTAGATAAGCAATTACAGTCTATGAAAACTATTCAGTGCTCGCTATTAGCCCTTCGTATTGACATTACTCCTGAGAGTACACAGGTAGACTTTTGATTCAGTTTTTTAAAACAGATCTTGTTCTTGACTATTGCGAGTTCCCCGTTATTTCATCGTTCCTGCTTTCTTCCCCATTTGGCACTGCAGCCCCAATTTGGGTCTTGGCCTACATCCATGAAACTCTCAGTTTCACTTCGGTTTCCTTAATCTGAGACATTGCAGGACTCCTTGGGAGGGTGATCAGCTCGTCGCAAGGCCTCTCTCTGCACACAAACAGGAAAACGTAGACACGTACACAAACACTAAACATCCATGCCCTGAGTGGGATTCGAACCCACGATCCCGGCTTCCGAGCGAGTGAAGGCATTTCATGCTTTAGACCGCTGGGCTACCGTGACCGGCTACTTTTATATTAATGTAGTGTAAATACAATGAACCAGGCAACTTAAAATGTACAGCAGTTTCACGTTCATTTTTGGGAGGTTAATTATTGGACCTTTGTATTTTGCACCGAGGTTGCTGTTTTCCATTTGGGTTCAGGGCAACTTGGCGGGTGAATAAGACTGAAGAGTTGTATGCATTGCGTGGGAGCGTTTCTCGACACACGGACAAATGAAATGAATGTATGTACATATTTCTGTAATAGTGAGCGCTGAAGCGTCCTGACTGCATATGCTTGGGTTTCAGAGCGAAATACGAGCGCTTTTCCTGCAACCAATTGACACGGTGATACGAAAGCATTAAAACGTTTAATGAAGACGACAGGAAATTAATGAGAAAGAAGCTGAGACAGCGCTAATTTTAGTTGAATACAGCATCCCAAGGGGAAGTACCAGCCGGGGCCCCATTTTCACCGGTAAAGATAAAAACAAAACTTTCGGTATCGCGGTGGAATTATAGTTTTTATGTAGAATGCGTTGGCATACCCGTCTATGGAGTCCTACCGACTGTAAAGGATTACGAAACTGAACAACTGGGCCAGGGCCCAACGAAGGGCTGTAGAACAATTGATGGATGAATATAATATCAGGTTTTGAAAATGTTTGGCGTTTAAATGTAAGCCCGAGTTAAACTTTAGTGTAGGTTACAGCATGTAGCACGCAGTGTGGGCGGTACAAATCACCACATTTAACCTAGTTTGAATTAAACACACAACGCCAAATTTCATAGTTTCTAAACCAAACAGTGTGATTTCATACTGATCCGATGATTGGTGTACATTTATATTTCCCCAAACATTCTCCATTTCTTTGTATATTGATATCTAGAAGAGTCAGTGAGGGGCCGACTGCGTGGCTAGAATTGGTACAACATTTTGGCGAGGGAATCTCTTTTACATGTAATGGTCAGTTGGAAGAAAAAGGAAAAGACGGGGGAGCAATATTAGTGTCGGTATTAGGTGCATTGATTGTGAAACCATGAGGTGGATGAAACTGGCTCACGATCTTGCCCAGTGTCTGGCTTTGGAATCATTATAATTGAACCCTACTGTTCTGGTTACTGAAACTTGGTATGAGAATTGTGGTACGTGTAAGATTTATCAAAGGCCAGTAGTGAGTCTACTAAATATTCCATGAAAATTTATAAACCAAAAAGAGTCTTCCTTGAATGTGTATAAGCAAGCAGGAAAATATATTGTTCTCTGTCATGATCTGTTCTCTATTCTCCTCTGACCTCTACGTCTTAATTCTGACCTCTACGTATGCACTGGAAGACGGTTGGGTCTAATAACCCAAGAGACACCTTCTTCAAGGGTTCCGCCGTTAGCTAGTGTATTCATTGTCGCGGGAACTTCACTAGTTCTGGTTTTTCAGTTGCATTGTTCTCGTATGCGTTGTTACGTGAACCTGTTTCATTGTCACCCCGACAACAATACAGAACCGTGTATACCGAGCCGTTGCCTAACAATGGACGCTCGCTGTGACTCAGATATTCTGGCTTTCAGGCCGCACGCCACAGTATGTACATTAATATGGAACCGAACCGAAAATGTTTGGACGATTCCAACCTTTGATACGCCCCAGTGCACATGTGAAGCATTCTGGTATGCTTGATTAACTGTATAATGACATGCTGCAAATAACTGAAGCGCTGGCCTAGTAGTGCTCGGACATCCAAATAAATAATTACAGAACAGACTATTTTGGTCATTGACTGCGGCAGCAACCATAACCTTTCGACAGTGACTTTTTAGAAGGCGTAATTATGAAAACCATTTCTGTCCCATTTGTATGAGTGTCCGTTATAACTTTCATTCAGTGCGTGTCACATTCTAGTGACAGTGTGTAAGCTCTGCTGTGTGATTAGTTTTTGCAATGTATGGAATATGACTGTGATTTGTATTTAATAAAACATTCGATCAACATATATGTCATTCACTTCAGTTCATTGAAATATAGTGAATGGAACCGGCCGCTGGGAATATTCAGGTGTCATTAATAATACGGGCCTGTATCGATTCTCACTTCCTCAGTTATAATACAGAAAAAAAAATATTATAATTGGAATGAATAACAAAAGGAAACTTAACAGATCCAAAGTCGGTTAACGCGTGTCTGAACACTTTGAGAAATGTAATTAGTGTATGTTCAATTAATTATTAATAAAATGTATTAATGTTATACCACGGGTATGCTTATAAAGGAAAATTAGTCTGAATAGCCTATGATTTATTTCAACCGTCTTCCAGTGCATACATTCATCCATCTCCTCCTCGCGTAGTGAGATACGACGTAGAGATGAAAAATCCTGAACAATTTTAATATTTTTAACATTTAACATTTATCAATATATATGATAAATATATATTTTGGTTATTTTAATATGAAGACGACAAGGCACGCAATGAACTAGTTTAGCGTAAATCGAATAAGCACCTGAAGATGGCACTTTATTGCCGAAACATGTAGTGCGAGTGAGAGGAGGAGATGGATGAGTGTATGCACTGGAAGACGGTTGAAATAAATCATGGACTTAAATCAGTGCAACAGGACACTAAAATATAACATTACTGAATAGCCTGTTGCCCGAGATAACATTTGTAAACTTTCCTGTTTTCATAATGTCACGTGTCACAGTGACTAAGAGGCGGGTTTGGATTGGTAATTGGATTTATTGGATACTTACAAGTCGTAACTACAAATAATTATTACACTATTGCTGCTTTGCACAATTTACAGTGACTCCACACTAATATGTTCAGTCTATCCGCACTAGCCTTCACGGATTTATAACATAGGAACTATAAAAATCTCCCTAAATCACACACTCCCAGTACCACTGAGCTACAGCACACATAAAGTCTTCAGATCACAAGTGAAGTCTTCACAGCCTAACCGCTTGTACTCTTCTGTACTCCTTGTTCCAGTTCGCTCACAGTTCACGGATCTCGTTACATAGCCGCGGAACGGACATGGACCTATAGTAAACACATCACATGATCGCTATCCAGCCAGTCTATTGACGCGTCGGTCGGATCTACAGAAAATACAGCTTCCTCTATTGTTGCGTGTTGGACCGTGTTTACAGAGCTGTTGCCTGGCAACACGCTGATCAAATCGGTTACAGTATTCTTCCTAATGTAATGTTGCCGGCATTGGCTACACGAAGGCTACTTAATGCACGGTAATTACTATGGTGACCGCTTCTCTTGAACTGGAACTTAGCGACTTGCTCTTTACGCGTGAGATACATGGTACATGCTGCATGTCCCCTTACCGACAAGGAATTCAGTAACATGCAAGTATTCAATTATTTCTCACTTTGCTGCCAAACTTGCGTTGACATTAGCACCACGGTTGTGTGCCCTGTATACATGAACAATTCTGTGTGCTTTGCAGAAAGCGAGGCTGTAATAATTCAGCCAGGTTACTTTACCGAAGTATTCAAGTATGGTGCAGGGAAATTACGATCCATGTAGGGGCCTTAAGGTGTAATTCCATATGGACACAGGCCAGAATAATAATACAGAGTACTTACATAGTTACGTTTGCTATTTTGAAATTCACTTTCTGTTTATATGGCCAGTATGTTATGGAATTAGTAACTTAGTCCCTACATATTTTCCTTAGGGATCCTCGGATATTTCAACAGTATATTAACCTTTATATTTTCATCACAGACATCTTTTCAGTCCACTTGAATTTGTCTAACATGTTAATACTTTACTACTGACTAATGTGCATGATTATCGACACGATAAGCAACAGGATGTCAAGAAACTAAAAATACCAAATTGTTTTATATATATAATTTTCATGGCAGTTATGTGTTACCGTAGTCGGTATAGCGACTGGCTACGGGCTGGAGAATGAGGGGTCGGAGTTCAATACCCGGTAGGGTCAAGAACTTTCTCTTCTTCAGATCGTCCAGACCGGCTCTGGGATCCACCCAACCTCCTATGCAATGGGTACCTGGGGGTCTTTCTCCAGAGGTAAAGTGACCGGGGCGTGAAGCTGACCACTCACCTCCATCTAGTGCCGAGGTCAAAAAAATGTGGATCTATACACCCACCTCCCCATAAGCCTTCATGACGCAGTGCTTACAATCGTTGAGCACGGGGACAACTTTACCTTTTTATGTGTTGTTGTCACTTACGATGGGAGGGTAACTTTAAGACTGGTGCTAAAGAAAGACGATTGTGATGGTGTGGACTGGATTCAGCTGCTTTGGATAATCGAGTCACCAGCTCTTGTGAAAACTTTCAAGTTCAGTTCTTGAAGGTGGAGAATTCCTTGACCGGGTAAATGACTGCTGTCGCTTCACTGCTTGCTGGAGTTAGTTCGCCCACTGAGTTCCGTTAGACTCGTATCCGAACTCCTTTGTTGCTGACACTAATTTAGATGCCAAGAGTTTGCAGACATCATATTGTTTGTTTGCCTGCCAGTTATAAGTACTCCCACATGCAATTATTTTTTTAGGAAGAGCGATTGCTGAAACTCCGGAAGCCACCTTCTTAATCAGCATCCAATTCATCTCTCACGCCAAATGACAATTTTGATCGATCTGAATAATTCAGGCCTAATTTTACTCCTAAATATATTAAAATGCGTTGTCCTTTTTACAGCCGTGGTCCGACACGAAGGACGCCCTGAACCTGAAACTTGCAATGAAGGTTTGCATAAAGTTTCACAGAGAATACTCGTCAAGGTTCATCGGTCCTCGTGCTCACGGGCGATACAAAGCGGGATCTCAAGTCTTCCTTTGCTTCAATTCTGCCTTCTAAACATTTTCTTGCGACTTCTGTACCTTTCTGTAATCATCTCCTTCTTCCTGAACACTTGGCACACAATCCCCATATTCATATTGTTTTGGCCACTTCTGTTTGTATGTACCACGACGGTTTTTACGTTCTTCCTCTTGTAGGGTTATTAATTTTTAGTTCCTAAATCCGGGAGACGAGGAAGCCGCCAATTGTGCAGCTACTCAAGAATTTCCCAGCATTTTATGGAACTCGAAGGTTCATTACCGTGCTCATAAGAGTCCTTCATTGGTTCCTATCCTGAACAAGCTCAATCCAATCCGTACCATCCCATCATATCTCTCAAAGATTCATTTTAATATTTTTCACCCACCTACGCCTTGGTCTTCCCGGTGGTCTCTTTCCTTCTGGCTCTCCCACCAATATCCTATATGCATTTCTCTTCTCCCACATTCGTGCTACATGCCCTGCCCACCTCAACCTCCTTGATTTGATCATTCTGATTATACTTGAAGAGTACAAGTTGTGAAGCTCCTCATTATGCTGTTTTCTCCAACCTCCTGTCACTTCATCTTTCTTCTGTCCAAATATTCTCCTCAACACCCTGTTCTCAAACACCCTCAGTCTATGAAGAAAGCCGTCTTCTGAGATGTGGCGCCGTGTAGAAATTGTGTTAACCGACGTCTCGGAGGAACGTATCGCCTCCATCTTCAGGGTAGAAGACAAGAAATCCGCGAGCGAACCAGCAGAGCGGGTGCAGAAGACGGAATCCAGTCGAGTAAACACAGCTGTATAAGAGAAGGAGTGTGGCTACATAGGGAAATAGTAGAGAGGGGGAGGGGAAGGGTCTGGTGGAATAGCCAGCAGGTAGTGGGCCAGAGCTGGTATAGAGTATGTGTTAGGGGGAGAGAAGGGAAGGCTAAATAGAGGGCATTAACCCTTTGTCTCGGGGCTGCGATGGACCTGAGTGGCCTTAGGGTCTGCCGTATTTCGGAGGTTACTTGAGGGAACATATGAGAGGCTTCCATGACTTGCTGAGACAAAACCCCACCTCTCTGTTCATATTGTCAGGATGGAGTTCAATCTGAATGGCTTCCCTAATGATGCGATCCATTTATCGGATCTAGGTGGCGAGGATGGAGGTATTCTGAAGTTGAATGCGGTGTCCCAAATCGATGTTAAATCGATGCTATATTCAGCAACAACTGACTTGTCATAGCATCGATTTGGGACACCGCATTCAGCTTGAGAATACCTCCATCCACGCCACCAAGACCCGTTATATGGATCGCATCATTAGGGAGGCCATTGAGATTGAACTCCATCCTGACAATATGAACAGAGAGGTGGGTTTTGTCTCGGCAAGTCATGGAAGCCTCTCATCTGTTCCCTCAAGTAACCTCCGAAATACGGCAGACCCTAAGGCCACTCAGGTCCATCGCAGCCCCCGAGATACTGGGTTAATGCCCTCCATTTATCCTTCCCTTCTCTCCCCCTAGCACATTCTCTATAGCAGTGCTTCTCAACCGCCGGGCCGCGGCCCAGTAATGGGCCCTGGCATGAATTATACTGGGCCGCGAGAGGCTCTTCTGGAATTTGTCATTTTCATTTTCTAAGCATTTTTCATGAATAAATATTTCATAGTGGAAATATTCTGAGGAGAATAATATTTGTGTCGAGAAGCTCAGACACAGAACACCTAAATCTGTGTAGCAAATGTCAGTGACCAAGCCGCATATTTTTAAACATGGAAGTATTCATGAATGATCGGGAATTTTTAGACATCCAAATCTTTCAACAGTCGGGAAAGGCAATACCGATGTTTATGACCAGTCATAAAAATTACCTGCTAGCCGATTACAACAATTGGCGGCATATCCTCTGTTCTCGGAACTCAGCGAAATAATATCTGTGTTTCAGATGTCAGTGATCAATCAGCAAGGATGTATAAAGAAACTGTTTCCACTGAAATTGAAGATGAAGGCAGTCTGTATCCGGTTCTCAAATCTAGTAATACTGAATACTGTTTCTTCGTAAGTTCGCATTGCAGTGTGTAAGTGCTTGTTTCGAAACTTGAGTGATTTAAATTTTAATATGAATAAGAGACAGGGGACTTTGTTTAATTTTGGTGTTAAGAAAACTCGCATTGAAGGTGTTTGTGATGCAACAAGTAGGGATTCATCCACCTCAAGCCTACATAGCTATCTCCAGGATGTACAAAATGGAGGGAAAATCACCAGCACACAGAAGAAAAAGTCTGCATCCATTCGTAAGTGCATGGACAGCTACTTAAAATTTGGTTTCATACGATGCCCTAACACTGACCAATTGCCACGACCTCAATGTGTCATTTGTGCTACTGTTCTGGGAAATGAAGCTATGAAGCCATCGCGACTTATCCGACACCTCAACACAAGACATTCCGATCTAGTCAACAAACCCACTGAATTCTTTATGCGTAAAAGAGATGCACTTAAAGTAGAAAGGAAAATTATTTACCAAGCTTCAACCACTGACGCTTCACTTCTGACGGCATCCTATTTAATATCACTACAGATAGATAAATGTAAAAAACCTTATTCCATTTGGGAAGAACTCATTAAACCTTCTTTGCTTGCTGCTTGTAATGAAGTATTAGGCCAGTCTGCGGCAAGTAAATTGAAAGACATCCCATTGTCGAATGATACAGTTGGTAGACGGATATCTGAAATGGCAGAAGATACAGAAACGCAAGTCATTGAAAAAAATTACAAAATCGAAATTGTTTGCATTACAACTGGACGAATCTACAGATATTCAGAACAGCAGAATTTTATTTACGCATGTACGATGTTATGCCGTGGTGGCAGGGGGGGTGGAGGTATCCCACCGCTGCCACCACTGTTACGCCCTTGCGACAGGGGTGGATTGGTTATCTCACCGCTGTCACCATCTTGTTATGTCAAGAAAACTTCAGTAAACTTATCGATCGCTTACGTCACTGGTCCTGGCTATAACTCGCAATTCGCCGTAGCTTCGGGAGGGCTGGAGTCGTCAGGGAGGAGGGTAACACTTGATGGAATGCTAGGTTTAATTAATATCACAGCGCATTCCTATCCTATTCTATTTCCCTATATACATAATATATACACACTTTGCCGACGTTTGTCGGTTCGTATTACATTTGATGACGACCCTGTAGCCACATATTAGTTCTATCTCTTGTCCCCCTGCTGTCGGGTATTCTACGCCTCTGTATCTCTTAGTGAACCTAGTCCATCTAGTTTGCACTTTCTCTCCCTGGGGTTTGCACTTTAATATTATCACACTTATTGTTCACGGCTATATGAATTTGGTTCACTTACTTGAGCTGAGGAAACAGAGCTCGCCATCACCAACCAACGCCTGCTCATTGCCATCACACTCTCGGCGATAGCCTCCGGCTGATCTCAATGTCAATTAATAATATTAAAATGTCAAAAGTTTTTTGATTGATTCCTCTAGGGTTTATGTACCCTGTTTTTGCTGATTCGTTGGGTTCCGGGGTGTATTGGCCCGCCCATCTGACGTGATTTTGGTTCGGTGTGGCCCACTCATTGGCTGTTTATCGAAAAGGGGTTGGCTCTTTCAGGTCTACCGCCTTCTCCGACTCAGCGTTTTCCTCCTGCTATAGTGTTTATGACCTACTTCATATAGCTTCTTCCTCAATGTCAGCGTTATTACCTGTCGTGCTAGCATTCTGATTACTAAGCTATAGCCTGTTACACTTCTTTGCAAACCCAAGCTTCCTGGTACGTTTCATCATTTCTGTTTCTTAATCTTAAAGTCTAGATACACTTATTCCAAATTTATCCAAAAAAACATATCTACTTGTACATAACCCTTGCGCCATTACATACGATATATTGACCATGATGAGAGTGACATGAACGAAGACATTTTAAGTGTTTCTGAATTACCTACGCACACTACCAGCAGTGAAATTTTCGAAGTTTTAAATGGTTTCATTAAAGAGAGAGGCCTCGAATGGAAAAATTGCGTTGGAGTTTGCACTGACGACGCTGCCTGTCTTACAGGTATAAATTCAGGTCTGGTCACTAAAATTAAGGATATGGCGGGCAGTAACTTAGTGTCAGCACATTGGTACATTCATAGGCAAAACCTGGCCGCCAAAAAAAGACACCTGAGCTTAATGAAGTCCTGTCTCAATCTGTTAAGATTATTAATTATATAAAAACAGTGCTTTAAATACAAGACTGTTAAAAGCATTGTGCGATGAAATGGGCTCTGATCATCAAAATCTTCTTTTCCATTGGAAGTTCGTTGGTTGTCTCGCGGTGGAGTTCTCGAGAGGTAATATGAACTCCGAAAGGGAGTCGAGCTCTTTCTAATGGATAAGAAAAGTAACCTGTCCCATTATTTCCAGGATAAGAAATGGGTAGCCAGGCTGGCATATCTCAGCGACATATTTTTCTTACATTAACGAGTTGAATTTTAAACTTCAAAGTCCAGATACAACAATATTTAATGTGTGGAACAAGATCGAATCATTAAAAAAGAAACTCAAACTCTGGCTTAATATGATTGCAGAAGGAAACGGTGAAATGTTTCAGTCGTACTCAGGTTATATTATGGAAGCTGATGATTACTATTCACAGAAGTCAGTTTCAGATATTATTGTAGCCCATTTGAAGATGATGTTGCCGTTTCAAAAATTTTTATCCGGAACATAAGGATCCCCGGAGGAAAAATATGTGGATTGTGAACCCTTTTTGTTGAACACAAAGAAACAGCCCTTTCCCATGAAGATATCCTTCAACTTATTGAATTATCATCGGACAAAGGACTGGAAATTACTTTTAATACTACGAGTAATTCGAAAGAGTTGCGGGGTGATGACTCGCCTATTACGCGAGCGCTGCGTTACCGCTACGTGCCGCTGGGGAGTTAGGGGTCAACGTGTCACAATATGTTAAAAGAGTATTTAACTTTTTGTATTTTAGGAGAAAATATTGGTTAGGATAGTATTATTTTTGGGAAATACTTGTAAGACGTACGAAAGAGGATGTAAGAAGGGTCAAGAAACTTCACAGAATTTCTGCGTATGGAGTTAGACGGCCGTTAGCCTTTGACGCGTCGATGCCTTGTCAGCAGAATGACGTTGAATGTATATCGAACTGCTAACTACAGAATTTACACTTGAGTGAAGGGAGGGACGTTTGCAGGTAAAAGTATTAGCCAAATGGTCTAGCAGTAGAAGGGGGTGTGTCCACCCTAAGGATCCCAGCCAACCCCTTGGGACAAGACGTCATTATAGGCGGGCTTACACCCTCCGGGAAAGTAATGAGTTAGCATGAATAACGGTATATAACCCGGAGAGCAAATTATTATGGAGATCATTCTAACAGTAATTTTGGCCAATTTCGGCCGAAGGCCATGTCAGAATGGGCACCGACTAGACACCAGGCAACGCCATCCGTCTGCAGACTCAACCTCAAAGTAAGTGGAACTACTCTTATCGCCATGCTTAATAATTGTGATATAATGTGTAACCCCTCCAATGGGACTTGAGTTAGGAACGTTACAACAAGTGTACAGGGCGTAAGAGTGATCCAATCAGTGATGCAGAGGTAGACAGGTGTAATGTAGAGACTGCAGAGGGTGTGTCTAGCGGCAGGGATGTGTAGAGATATACTCGTACATATACAGTGGTTGAGTAGATCAGGAGAAAGAGGAGGCTAGCGACCCGCAACTGGGTGAAAACAGAGAGAAAGATGGGGTCCAAGAATCGTCTAAGAAAGTGTAATGTGTAACCCGACACCAGTCGGCTCTTTGTGATATTACTAAAATGTAGATAACTGTATATTGCTTGTTTATACTAATATAGGGTAGCATAGGGTGAGGATGTGGGTTTCTGTTGTTGTGATTTCCTCCCTTACATTTCGCACCTGCGCCCTCCTGACAAGGCCTGTGAACAGTGGCTCCTAGCCACTGAAGCAATGATAGAGGAAGTACTTTAGCAGCTTCCTTAGCCCACCCCCTGTGACTGCAGGACAGAAGGTGACAGTGGGGATACCTCCACGCCCCCTGTCACCACGGCATAACTGGTGACATAACAATCAGCATGGGATATGTCAATGAAAATTAGCACAAATTAATTTAATGATGTTAGTCTGAGGAATCTACAAAATGCTACAAGATTTCATTAGTCCAGTGATTGATAACTAATTTAAATGTAATTTTATGTTTGTCAACATGCCCCACCGTATACATAAGTGTCATCATCATCCGTAATCTGTCAGACGACAGGTCCACAGTCTCTTCCAAAACAATTCCTCCACTTAATGCGAGCTAGAGCTTTCTCCTTCAAACGACAGTATCCTCTTCTGTCCCCAAGGTCATCCAGCATCTTCTTACGTCTTCTTCCTCGTCTTCTTGTCACTTTTATCCGCCCCTCTATCTTTCCTTCAGTAACTTCTTTTAGAAGGCAGTTTCTGCGTAAAACATGACCAATCCAATTAGCCTTCCGTTTTCTTATTTCGTGTAGGATATTCCTCTGCTCACTGACCCTAATTAACCCTTCTTCATTTCTCACATAATCGGTCCAACTGATCTTCTCCATTCTTCTCCAACACCACATTTCGAAACTTTCCAGATGTTTCTGATCTACTGCCCTAAGTGTCCATGTTTCAGCCCCATACAGAGCTATGCTCCAAATGTAGCATTTCACTAGTTTCTTCCTCAAATTTAAGTCCAATTTGCTGGTAAAAAGATTCTTCTTCTTGCTAAATGCAGCTTTTGCCATGGCAATCCTGGATTTCACTAGTACACCTTCCATCATCTGTTAACAAGCTACCCAAATATTTAAAACATTTCATATTCTCCACTTGTTTTTGGTCTATCTTTATTGTGACTGGGGTTGGTTGTCTCGAAATTTTCATTATTTTTGTTTTCTCCACATTCATTTCCATGCCATAGCACCTTCCAATTTCAAATAGTCTATCAATTATGCCCTGTAGCACAGTTTCTTCCTTAGCCGTTAACACAAGGTCATCTGCATATTTCACAGTTTGAATAATTTGCCCTCCTAATTTGAAGTCTCCGACATAATTGTACTAATGCTCTTTATGATTATGCTATAATTAAATTACGTTAGCTTAATGCATGAACTTTAACAAAACTGGAAAGGTATTTACGAGTAAATTTGTTGGGACTGGGCCCTCGTCTTATAAAAAAAGAACTTACTGGGCTACGGCCTCACAAAGGTTGAGAACCACTGTTCTATAGCAGCTCTGGCCCACTACCCGCTGGCTATTCCACCAGACTCTTCCCCTCCCCCTCTCTACTATTTCCCTGTGTAGCCACACTCCTTCACTCTTTGTCATAAACAGCTGTGTTTAGTCGACTGGATTCAGTCTGTTGCACCTGCTCTGCCAGTTCGCTCGCGGATTTCTTGTCTTCTACCCTGAAGATGGAGGCGATACGTTCCTCCGAAACGTCGGTTAACGCAATTTATACATGGCACCACATCCCAGAAGACGGCTTTCTTCATAGTCACCGCCGTGAAAACATCAAATCTTACCCTCAGTCTATGTTCCTCCCTTAATGTCAGAGACCAAGTTTCACACCCATACAGAACCACAGGCAAAATTATAGCTTTGTATTTCTAACTGCTAAATAATGGGTTTAGTAAAAATGTTTGACGTGACTTATATCCAGAAGCAAACAGCTGAAGCCCATGGTGCGCCTTTAAACCCATTCACACACACACATACACACGT
The DNA here is from genome assembly GCF_002891405.2 of Cryptotermes secundus. Lineage (NCBI taxonomy): Eukaryota > Metazoa > Arthropoda > Insecta > Blattodea > Kalotermitidae > Cryptotermes > Cryptotermes secundus. The sequence goes on from NW_019744130.1 coordinate 1,047,609, forward strand.
CTGCGCGCATAGGTACTCGGAGATATGAGTTTGAGCTAATGGACTATATTTTTGTTAGCTATTCTACCACTAATTGAAACGCACGGTATGTGTTTTTGTTACGTACACAAGTAATGTTTACATATTTGCAGTTTCATATGCGTATATATTTACGTGTATGTAAATATATAATGGTTTTGTACGCCTATTCTGACTTGGAAATATGTACTGTAGTGAATCGTTTAATTAAATTTCCAGGCTTCATAACTAACTACGCCAATATAAAATGGCGCTGTGAATGTGTTGATGCTGACGTTTCTGCGCCTGGAAATTATCATGTCGCTCACTTCTGTATTTTGTGGCTCCTGTTGGGAGCGCGCTCCTTCTTTCCTCTACTTACCGAGCGAGACCTCGAAGACGACAATTTTTCATTCGTTCTTATTTTGCTCTTGTGTAGAAAGTGACTACTTACTCTGCATTCCTTGAATACAGAACTCGACTCCATCACACTACACGTCCTCCCCCTAAGTAGAAACCTCCAATTTGTTAGTGGATAATGTAATTACTGTTCCTGGCCTGACGTCTGTTCCATTTTGTCAGCAACACATGCGCCCGCCTGAATCCGAAAATTTTCATCTTCTTAGTATTAGCTTGCTTACATACGTTGCTCTTATTTGTTTGGCTCTTTTACGACACTATATCAGCTTCTGAGGTTATGCCTAAGTAACGTCGAATGGCATACGGCAGGCATGTAAAACTTCAAACAGGTTGTGATCAACTTTTTAGTGTCAAAACTGCCAGTGATCTACCACTCCCTCCTATCGTCGTACCACGCTTCAAGCAAAAATATTGGTAAAAATAACACGACACATGATGTTTATTGTAAAAGCAATATACATAGGTCGGATAAAATGTAGTGGCAACACTTCTATAGTTCTGAAATGACTTTATTACCTGACGTAAACACACATTCCTTCAATATAATCGCCCCCCATGTGAATCGCCTTCTGCCAAATTTGTGTAAGGCGTGGTACACCATCAGCGCGTCCACTTCTGTTGATGTCCAGCAGTGACCGCCCTACAGCACGAATAATCTCCTCCGTGGTTCTTTTATTTTGGCAAAGAGATCATAATCGCACGGACTCATATCGGGTGAGTATGGCGGATGTCGCAGTATTTCCCATCGCCAGCGGCGAAGGGGTTCCTTGACAGCGTCAACAGTATGAGCCCTTGTATTGTCATGAAGGATGATGGGGTTCTTGGCCAACAGGTGTCGTCCCTTTCTCCTGAGTGCTGGACGAAGATGATTACGCAGGAAATTGCAGTAATAGGCAGCATTTACTGTCTGTCGTTGAGGTACAGTGTGGTGCAGTATCACTCCATCAATGTCATATGCCACAGTGAACATCGCTTACACATTACTCTGTGTAGGGCGCACTTTCTTTGGACGAGGAGAGCCAGGATGATTCCATTCATTTGACTGTCGCTTCAAGTGCTGTTCGTATGAGCGAGCCCAAGTTTTGTCCAGAGTGGCGAACCTTCCAAGAAAGTCGTCACCTTCCCTCTGGTACCGGTCCAACAAGTCCCGTGCATTTGTATAATGTTGCCATTGTTGCACCTCGGACATTGAATGGGGTACCCAACGTCCTGCAATTTTGCGGTTTCCAAGAATATCGTTCAGAATCTGGAGCACCGTTTTGTGACATACACCTACCTCAGCAGCTAACTCCCACGTAGCCCATCGACGATCGACATCCAGCAAAGAAGCAAGAAGCTGAATTGTGTGGTTGTCAACATGGGGTCGTCCTGAATGGCATCATTCCCTTCACAGAACAATGTCACCTGTCGTGCCGCTCTGCGATATGGCAAAGCAGCATCGCCACATGCTTCTCGCAGTCCCTGATAATAGTTTTATGCACTACGACCTCGTGCAACTTCGTTTTTTATCCAGGAATGTTGTTCTTGTTTCGTAAACGTGTTGTTAGGGTGCTTGAACTGGGTTCCTGCACAATGCAACTCAATGAAACACAACCAGAGTCACTCACTGCACTCCTTCAACTGAACTTCTGCTATCAGCTACAGACGGCGCTAGTGCCACCTGACGCACATCTTTCATGTTAGAGCAGTGTTGCCACTACTTTTTATCCAACCCTTGTACATTGAAAGTACAGACTTACCTTGTTCGTTAAAAACAGAAAAATAAGAATGACTAATACGTATTTTCCCTTAAAAATCTTAATATAATCATATTATATTACAGGTGAATTTACGTGGTTTTCACGTATAATTTCCTCATATGCCTATGAGATCGGCCAAAAATCGTCCCTCGATCGCGATTGATACGTTGGACATGCCTGGTGTACGGTAATATGATTGTGATTGGAAGTGGTAATGAGTACAGCCATAACCTATTTAAACGTACGGTTCATGTAATCACATGGAGAGTCTGAGAAAACCATGAAAGCCCTTATTGCAGCCGATGCTCGTCAGACATTTCAGCTGATTATCTCACAATTACGATTCATGCCTACCATGTTTTGCAGAGGAATAGCCTTGTTTAGATCTGTTACTTAGCAACGGCTAGTGTCATTTTTGTGTTACAATTACAGTAATCTTGGAAGTCATCTTAATTGGTTGCATCCTGTTGTGTGTTACAGATATATACAGGGTGTACGTAAAGTCCGGGAACACTTTAAATTATTTATTTACAAGAACTACAACTTATACAGACATCATATACGTGTCATTTTGAAGAGAAACTCTGAAAATTTGTTTTTACCTCATAAACCATAAACCTCATAAACCTCATAAACCATGAGTGATTCGACACGGTAGTCGAATTCTTGCCATACCCTTCCCAACTTGGCCTCGTCGACTGTGGCAGTAGCTTCCCGGATTCTCTGTGTGAGCTCTGCTACATCACGTGGAAAACGCGGTACATGCACCAGGTCTTTAATATGTCCCCGTAGAAAGAAATCACACGGAGTGATGTTAAATTAAGCGATTCACGAACCCATCGTCATCCTCTGCCAATTGTTGCAACTGACAGTAAAACTCAAAGCGCTTGCCTTTGTCGTCATTATTTAGCTTATGCGGTAGCTGCAATTTGAATGGCTTCATAGTCAGCTTCTTGCGCAGAACTTGGAGTTCACGGGACGCTCGGACTCCTCGTGAATGTCTCTCTTACATGCTTCGCAACCTCTTGACTCACACCGGGACGTCCACTCTTCCTTTTTGGGCACAAGCAACCTATAGCCCATGAATTTCTTGTGCCAGTGGTAAATTGCCTTCCTGATTGGTGGGTCCTTACCATACTTTGTCATAAACTTTCGTTTCACGTGTGTAGCATACTTGTTTTTGTCGAATTCTAACACATAGAAAGTCTTCTCGGCACCTGAAGTCGCCATGTTTGCAACTAACGCTGACTATCGGCAAATGACGGAATTACGCGCATTGGCGGAACATACAAACTTTCAGAATTTCTCTTAAAAATGACACGTATGTGATATCTGTATAATTTGTAGTTCTTGTGCAATAAATAATTTAAAATGTTCCCGAACTTTATGTACACTCTGTATATATATAGGAATTATGTCACCGTCAACACAACAAATATACAGCTTTATTTTTTATCTTTATACTGCTACATGTTTCGGTCACATAAGACTATCATCAGGCAAGTTTGTACGTATAGTCATTGAAATACCGATATGGATCCTTATCGGTGCAACACGTTGTGCTACGTACTGACATAAAAGTCTTGCCTCTAGTTAATGTTATAATAAAGTAGCAAGTACATAAATAAAATAAAAGGCAAATGTGGTGGTATATCGTATATCACTGAATTTAGCAAGAAGAAGAATCTTTTTACCAGCAAATTGGACTTAAATTTGAGGAAGAAACTAGTGAAATGCTACATTTGGAGCATTGCTCTGTATGGGGCTGAAACATGGACACTTAGGGCAATAGATCAGAAACATCTGGAAAGTTTCGAAATGTGGTGTTGGAGAAGGATGGAGAAGATCAGTTGGACCGATTATGTGAGAAATGAAGAAGTGTTAATTAGAGTCAGTGAGCAGAGGAATATCCTACACGAAATAAGAAAACGGAAGGCTAATTGGATTGGTCATGTTTTACGCAGAAACTGCCTTCTAAAAGAAGTTATTGAAGGAAAGATAGAGGGGCGGATAGAAGTGACAAGAAGACGAGGAAGAAGACGTAAGAAGATGCTGGATGACCTTGGGGACAGAAGAGGATACTGTCGTTTGAAGGAGAAAGCTCTAGCTCGCATTAAGTGGAGGAATTGTTTTGGAAGAGACTGGGGACCTGTCGTCTTGACAGATTACTGATGATGATGATGATGATGATCGTATATCAAATTATAATATGTTGAAATGCTATAACATATTAAAAGTATATTAATAATGTTAAAAAAACGTGAAAGGTTTTTTGATGATAGGTCAAGAATTGTATGCCAACTTAAATATTTTAGGTTTCAGTGCTACAGTGTAGAAAAACGGGCATGTACGTATGTTGTTTGTAGGTCTTGTAGAAGCTTTTTACGTAGTAAGCCCGGTTGTTGTGAAACCCAAAGACAAGTTTCTACGATGTACGGGTTGTTAATGTGCGATATATTGGTATGCTATTTCCACGTTATGTATCGTTATATAATCATACAATATGGAGTATGAGTTTCTTGTCTGGGCGTGTATACGTTCGGTGTGTTCTACACTGTACGGTGGGTCGATGTAGATTCGTATTCGAGATGTCAGTGATTCATAACCTAAACAACGTGTTGTATTCTTCTGAGCTACCAATGAAACGAGCACTCTATACGAGTATCAACACATGCCAAGTAAACAATGTGAGGTCTACAACGAGAGGAAGGGAGTGTAGGGGACTGGAGCTGCGAGCTGGTGGAACACGTTACAATGCCTCGCTTGCGCTGTACAATGCAACAGTACTGACGGCTGCATCCCTTGGTGTGCGCGTTAATCGCCCGTAAATCCGCTCCAGTGTGCAAATGCTTTAGCAGCTTTTTATAAATGAGAAACCTGAGAGGCGCTGTGTGCACGCAGTCTCGAACACACCCCAAGCGGGATCGGTGCGTGACTTCTGGCTACATTGTGGTAACGCAGAGACCCACGGTGTTTTAGTTTTAGGCTGCGTGGCATATTTCATAGGGCAACAGCCATATCGTCCTGCTTGGCTCGCCCACATAACCTCCAGTCCAGTGGCTTCTTTCCCCTGGGAGGTTAACTCGGACGGAGAATGAAGCTAACAACTAGCCCCCACAGTACGTCTTCAAGAAGTACTCCATAGTTAAGCACCGGGACAGATTTAACTTAATCTTAATAGTATCATATTACAGTGCCTCTCTCTCGCATTTACATGTGAACCAACTGACAACTTTAAGATCCTTCGTATGAACATCTTGTTAATAGATGTTTTCCTACCGTTGTACCTATTAATTTCATACCATCGATAATACTAAAATGGCGACCGTACGAATTTGTGACGTGGGACAAACGTTAATACCGCCTTATATCCATTAATTCATATATAATGGCTCTACACCCCTTTGTTGTGTCCTGGCCGTTTTTTTTTCTGTTTCATAATCTTATACACAGTCGGTAGGACTCCTTGGACAGGGGATTAGCCCGTCGCAGGGCTTCTACTTGCACACAGGACAACACAAACACAGAATAAACACACACAGACATTCATGCCTCAAGTGGGGTACGAACCCACGAACCCAGCGTCCGAGCGAGCGAAGAGAGTTCATACCTTAGCCCGCGTGGCCACCGTAATAGATCTCATGTGTGTACAGCTTCAGTTAGACGGCGATATCTACTGAACCGCTGTATTGAATCCTCTATAACAATACATGGAAATATATGCTACCAAGAAATTCTGCGCGAAGTATTCTTTACATGTTAACAGTTACAAATATGTTAAAAGTGCCGAACTAAATATATACTTGACTCTTTGTTAATCGAAATTACGCACAACTTTTACTGACCCCACCATGGGATTATAGGTGATAATTTTAAACAAAAATAAAAGTCATGAAGTCATCTTAGACTTTTTTTTTGGTAGAGGACAGTAGAACTCATAAAGCTTAATTTGCTAACATTGCATAGATTTCTAACCGTACAGATCTGTTACTATTGTTGTATTTTGTTTTATAAAAGGTAAAAAAGGGAAAGCTATCTCTGTAACAGGCCGTGAAGGCGCATACGGTCGTAAGAAATCGAGGCTCGCACTAGACAATCGGCTCACAGATGGCGGTAAGATTATCGGCCGCCCTTTAAACACCAGGAAGATTCCTGGTACTCATTTCTGTCAGAGGCTGAGTCGACCCCAAGGGCCATGGTTCGGCTGGAAGGGTCAGGTAAATTGAAAAAGAAAAGAAAAAACTCCACCTCATTGGAACTCGATCTCGCGACCTTTCGGCTTGTAGCATAGTGCCTCAACCAACTATACTACCTCTTGGCCCCATTTTGTTTTATTTTATATTTGTGAATAACTTATTTGTTGAGTAGAGATTCTGAATGCGCCCGATATAACTCGAAGATTGGCACTTACTTACTTACACGTTACATATTGTATGCATGCTTATGACGTAGGTTTGTTTCTGTCTCCGTACCAAATTGCGCAGGCGCAGGTCCAGTTGCTCATTAGATCTAGCTGTCAGACCAAAAGCTGAAGAAAATTTTCACACAAGGTTTGTGTTGTGTTTCACGTTCCACAAAGCATTTACCCTAACAGAAGTTGCGTACATACCACACGTAATTTAAAGACTCTAAAATGGCGCCAGAGTTACACTCACATCACAAGTTCGCATTTCCGCCATGCTGTTAAAATTAAAAGGCATGGTGTCGGGGTTGCCCCCAGTTACATGAAGTACTTATACCGAGTTTAGTAAAAAATCAGTCAACTTGTTAAAAACTGAAAAGGCGACACACACACTTACAATACGAGGTGATATCGGAAAGTTCCCGAACTAGGTAAAAAAAAGTAATTGTGGCTTAACTTTCTCCATTTTGGCTGATATCTCCTTCAAAACAGTCTCCTTGGGAACGTACACAGTGATCCCATCTTTTTTTCACGCTCGTATGGTGTTCCCATAAGCCTACATTTTTCTTTGAGGAAGGCAGGTAGGCTAGTTGTATTATAGAGCTGGCTTGCTTTTATGTGCCCTGAATTGTGTTTTTACCTCTGTGTTCAAAACCACTGCAATGCAACTTTCTTTGTGTGTATCCCTTGAAGCTGAAATTCGGAGGTGTGACGAAATATACGTAAGTAGGTTGGAAAAGAAGACGGGTTGCCTCTTTGTAATTTTATGTGAGTGTCCACACGTCAGGCCCGATGGATCTGTTAGAGCCGTGAAACTTTTGCGTATATTTTTTTCCCAGAGAGAAAAAAGGTTCATAATGAGGAGCTTCATAATTTTTAATCTTGATTGCATTGGGATGACGAAAACAAGGAGTGCAGATGAGTGGGACTTTCATGCATGCGAATATGAGACAAGCATAAAAATATTATGTTGTAAATCTTGAAGGGAGATACCACTGTAATACTTAAGAATGGATGAAAGAATAACATGAAAATGGATATTACAGAAAGAAGGTGCTCTCAGCTTTATCCGAATGGGCTCTAGTATTGGTCTTTTGTGAACAAGGTAATAGTTCTTCGTGTTCCATATAAATCAATGAATTATTTTATCAGCTAAGAGACTGTCATCTTCAGAAGGAGGACTGTACCTAATGAATTAATTTGTTAAGTACGAAGCACAGGAGGGTTCACTTAAATTTCAAGGTTCTTGTTCGATTGTTAAAGTGTCTGTGTTTAGATACGAGAAAATGAGAGGAGTTCCTTTTTCAGTTTTGAAGAACATAAACGTTCAAAATATTTATCATAAAGATATTATCTGCTATCAGTAGAAGCTGTCTCTGCGACGTAGCATTGCGTGCCCTTCCTAAAGATCCAAGTCTGACGAAGGATTAGGATATGTAAAGTGTGTTCCTTTATTACCATGCTTGGCGCGGAGCCTTGGTTCCCCTTTCTCACTTCATATCTCAACCATTGCGACTTCATGGCGAGTTCCTTAACAAACACGTGGGCTGTAAAATTAATTTCACGTTATAGTTTTATTCCATTTGGCACCAGTAAGGTCTTTCCAACAGAGAAGCATATATTACTTTCGGATGCTATCCTCGGCAGCTATGATTGTTAGCGCGTTGTACCAGTTTTCATATCTGTAGCTGGCTTTTCGAATTTCCATGCCATGTCAAGTGAAAGGATGTGAAGAATATAAAAACTGTTGAGAATTCAAAGACATTATATGAACCTGTCTCAAGTTTTGGAAACTGTCCAACAAATCCTCTCTATATGTCTGGCTGGCTATTTTTCGTTCTTTTTTTTTCTGTTATTCTGTCTTTTCCTTTCCGTCTGTCTATATACGTATATACGTATCTTTGTTTGTACCTATCTATCTGCCTATCTATCTCTCTGTCTGTCTGTCTGCCTATCTACCTACCTACCTACCTACCTGTCTATCTATCTATCTGTCTGTTTATCTGTCTACAGCCGTAGTGGACCTTGGCCGCTTTTTCGGTTTCTTAATTTATTCACAGTCAGTAGGTCTCCTTGGGCGGGTGATCAGCCAGTCGCAAGGCCCCTACCTACACTCAGAACAACACAAATACAAATCTATCTATCTAATCACCTACCGGTGTATGTGTTTGCCCATGTGTGCTTCCTATTTGTGTGTGTGTGTGTGTGTGTGTATGCTTATAAAATGTTTCAACTACAGTCCTTTCCTGAAGCCGGATTCTGTATATTTTACGATTAGTATCTTTTATAAATCTTCTGTTTCGCGCTCTTGACAGAATTCAGCAGTGACTGCTCAGACAAACATGTCTACACATATCTTAAAGTATACACAATTACTATAGTCCCAGATTCATTCAAATGTGTTTCTGCATTTGTAGAAACTTGGAACCTCTTGAGCCGTCTAACAAAGACCTAACCCGTCTGCTTCCTCAGCTATCTCCATTTGTAGACTCTAACCATGCAGTAACACTGACCTACAACAGGATTACCAGTAATTGCTTCAATGTTTGTGGGCATAACTTCATGTGTTTACGCCATCTTTAGGGTACTGTTATAACAAATACAATATAATTCTAAATTCGAAGGTCGCCATGCCTTATTTCACTTCCTGCTTAAACCCAAAATAAAGTGTAATCATTGAATTTAAATAGAAGCCAATGAATCTTGTTATTTTTCGAGAAGCCGATGTATACACAAGTCCCAGCCGTCTGAAATATCTCTTTTGCTAATACAAGAAAGCTCAGTTACACGACAGCCGTTACGCTTTACATACTGTCAGTGATCCAAAATATATGCTTGGTCTTTATGTGAAAATGTGTTTAAGTAGGAAGTTAAGGTTGGCCGAAATCGTGTGCGAAGTTTCCAGAATATACTTACTTCAGGAGGAGCCAAATCTGCAGCTACTCAAGAATTTCCCAGCATTTTATGGAACCCGAAGGTTCATTACCGTGTTCACAAGAGCCCTCCACCGGTCCCTATCCTGAGCCAGATCACTCCAATCCACACCATCGCATCCTATCCCTCTAAGATACATTTTAATATTGTCCAGCCACCCACGCATTGGTCTTCCCAGTGGTCTCTTTCCTTCTGGCTTTCCTACCAATATCCTATATGCATTCCTCTTCTCCCCCATTCGTGCTACATACCCTGCCCACCTGATATACTACTCGTGAATAAAATTGTTGCGTATTTTGGAAGCGACCGTGAGCTAGAAGCGGTGTAGTGAACCAGTGCGACAGTTTGTGAGTGCAGGAAGACGAAATTGTAGCAGTGTACAGTGAAACAGTGGTGAACCAAAGCGAGGGAATCTCAGGATCACGATAGACTGCAAATGACTGCTTCACAACGAGATAAACTTTACACCACTGTAATTCGAAACAACCGAGGCAATTAAAACACTGACGGTAGTCGTAACATTACGAATGAAAACGTTTATCTGTTCCCTTCATTTCCATTATATTTTTGTTTTTGTACCCCTGTGTATGAACCTAATAATGGCGGCCGCCGCAAGTTTTTGGGAACAGCAGTTCCTGCTTGAAATCGGAACAATTATTATTATTTTTTTTTATTAAAATATGAGTATATTGCTGTTTCAGTGACTCGTTGAGGAGCTTTCTCTTACCGAAGCTGCACGTTGATCCAGCCTGACTCTGCGAAGTAGCCTCAACAGTCGCTTACGCTTGTTCGATATCCCGTGGTCCCTTTTTCGGAACCCCGTTCCCTGTTTCAATCACGAACAGCGATATTATACACGTAACTGACCGAGTTTTGTGAACTCCTTTACATATATCATGCCACTGAGTACCACTTCCCACATTTTGACTTTCTGTTGCACAAGTTGAAAACATAGACGGAGGGTGTTGAGGATATTTGGACCGAAGAGAGATGAAGTGACAGGAGGTTGGAGAAAACTGCATAATGAGGAGCTTTATGATTTGTACTCTTCTCCAAGTATAATTAGAATGATCAAGCCAAGGAGGATGAGATGGGTACTGCATGTAGTATGAATGGGGGAGAGGAGGAATGTATATAGGATATTGGTGGGAAAGCCAAAAGGAAGGACACCACTAGGAAGACCAAGATATAGGTGGGTTGATAATATTGAAATCGATCTTAGAGAGATAGAATTGGGTGTTGTGGACTGGATCGATCTGGAGGGCTCTTGTGAAAACGGTAATGAACCTTCGGATTCCATAAAATGCTGAGAAATTCTTGAGTACCGCACAACTGGCGGCTTCTCAAGAGGGTCTCAGTGAAGATGGTTGGTCAGTTGCCAGCAATAATGAAAACCGTTGTGCTGACTTACGGATTGGCAGTAACATTGTATCGTTGAATATGTGTCTTAGGTTTCGCATGACGATGCATAGTTGAAAAAATAGTAATTCAATTTTATAAAATAATGTAAAATATCAGAATGACGGTTGCACCAGTTATTATGATACAACAGTTGTAAGTTATAATGGATTGTGACGTGAACTCTGAAGCTGTATAGTGATATATTGCAGACGTTTTCTGCCAGTACGATCTTTCTGAACCTACACTGTCTTAGCCTTCAGAAGCATAAAGTGTACCGTAACAACGATAAGTCCTTTCAGTAAGCTTATTTGTTTAATGAAGAGTTTTGAAATGAGTCCATTCCACGAGTCAGCGTTCCGGTGTAGGGACATTAAAGGAATGTAGCTCATCCTATACCAAAACCAACGGACGACACGGCAGTTTGTGGTTGCGTGTAACGGAATGTAGGGGCCAGCCACATGTAGACGTAGATACTGTGACGTGGGGACGGTGCTACACATCCATGTGTCATGTGTGGATACATCTTGGTTCGCTACACGACCTGCGTTCGAATCCATCCTTTACTTCTGGAGAATGCGTTACACAGCATAGAGTAACGAAAGAAAATGATGAAGTAACAGGCCAGACGCTGAAACAGAAAGAAAGAGAGAAATAATCCCGAAAAGGGAAACAAGAAAGTATAATACACTTCCAGCATAAAGCAGAGAAAACAGTCGGGAGCTAGAATGCAGAAAATAGAAACAGTAAACAAAGTTTATGTGCGGATATGTGAGGAGTATGTGGTAAGAGTTTTGTTAGAAGCCTAGTTCTTTCGGGTTATAAGAAATGTAATTCGTCTGGAGGTCCCCATTGCTTAGCCGTGCGACATTTTCTTGTAAGAAGATTACATTTGGAGCTGCTCTAATGCATTAATGCCAGTCTCTTCACTGGAATATCGGCAGTGATAACCATGTGATACCCAATTGCTAATTACAAACGATTTCGACTGGTTGACTTAGGCCCGTGGGGGCTGGAAATAAATACAACAGTAGGTAGAAAGGAAGCCTCAGCCACTATTACCCCCTCATTTCATGGGAAAACTTTCCGTGGTGTCAGTATATTATTGTTTCAACTCTAGTGAAATGTCCGTTGGAAATTCAAGAGGATTATTTTTTTAATTTCCGTTTGTAGCTACGATTTTCACAAATAAATCTTCTTATCCACAATTATATATTATACCAACCCTCGAGGGACACTGGAATAATGGTTTCACAGAGTAAGTATGCATAATGTATAACTCTTTCTGGTAACGCTGGAGACAGGAATACCAACTTCAACATAAATATCTCTCAATGTATTTCATTGTTTTCCTCTTCTGGTCCAGTTTATAAAAACACACTCATTACATTTTGGCATCCTGTTGCGTTGTGACATCATTTTTAGATTGGAAGTATACCATCTATAATGCAACAACATTCTTAAAAGACACCAAAATATATTTAATACACTAAAAGTGCTTGTTCGTAAATACTTTAACATGTCATTACACTTATACATTCATTCATTGTTGGAACTTGTTTCGGCCACACATGGACCATCATCAGGCAAATTTTTCTGCTATTGGAGAGACCACTGCACTTCTTACGAAAGAAACTAACAACAAAAACAACTATGTGCCTAAGGGCATAAAAGACAAAATGTACAGTGCAGTGGTCTCCCCAATAGCAAAAAAAAATATTTCCTGATGATGGTCCATGTGTGGCCGAAAAATGTTCCAACAAGGAACGAACGTATAAGTATATAAAAAGCTAAAGCTATCCCTGTAACAGGCCGTGAAGGACCATAGGGCTGTGAGACGTTGAGGGTCCCACATTATCTAGACAATCGGCTCAAAGATGGCGGTAAGGTTATCAGCCTTATGCGCCGGCCGCGCTTTACTTCCCAGGATTTTTTTTAATTAATTCCTGGTACTCATTTCTGTTAGAGATGATATTTTAAAGTATTTAACAAGCACTTTCAGTGTATTAATATATTTTTAGTGTATTTTGTATAAGCTTGTTGTTGCATTATAAACTTTATTCTTAGATCTAAATGTGACACACGCTTAATCTATCATATACCGTTCCTATTTGTATTTATTGTGGATTTCCGGCTTGATAAATTTTCTGATATTGTTTAGTATTTCATTTTGTTGTATTGTGTTCTGTCACTGTTACTGTAATCTATTATTGCACTCCTGTAGTGTCATGATTTTGCAACGGTTCTAAGTTCTCGCATTAGGCTGCTTTGAAGCGCTCCGTTGTTATAGATGTCGTATCTGAAGCTACAAATACATATTTTGTGACTGATGTCTTCCACGTGGTGTTCGATCCGATAAAAGTGTGTTTCCGGTGCATCGATATAGCCGAGACTGTAGGGTACAGTATTTCGTTGCCCGACATCTAGTGAACAGTACAAACATTTGCGTTGTTTCGGCGCAGGCGCCAACCTATCATTGTCAAGAACAAAATTGGGAGGTTGCTATTCGTGTCTTAGTCTGCTGAATTTTTTCCTACTAAATTTAAATGTGGAACTCGGAACTTTGTTCAGCAAACCTGAGAAGTTTGATGAAGTGGCATATTTAGGAAATACTTTTCGGTTGGTAAGTGAGTTGAATGTCTGTCTGCACGAACAAAATTCAAGTATTATAGATTTTTATGAAAAAAATGGAGTAATTACAAATGAAGCATTATAAATTCAGAGCTCAATATGAAATATATTCATGTCTCACTGTTTGCCGCTTGAATTGAAGAATTAATCTTCTTCGCCTTTGTACAAATGTGTACTCTCAAAAACTGAAAATCATTTTCCCAGTTTGAGAACAGAGTTATGAAGATGTTTTTCGAATGTGTGAAACGAATTGTTTCCTTTTGTGGGAACACCACCCGCATTTCAAGTTTCAAGTTATATTCAAGGCCGTACACAAGCCGAATCTATCGAAGTGATAACCGTGTCAAATTGGAGTTTCCTACCTTATAAATAACTCAGTTTTGAGCTTGAAGACTTGTTGAATATATAAGATTGCAACCACGAATGGTCCTAAAATCCTTCTTCCCTACAGAAATACCCACGAGTCTGAAATTTGGTGATCAAGGAAGAACATCTGAACACAAAAAATAGACCCAGTAAAATGTAAAAAGGTAAAGTTTTTCCTGTAACAGTCCGTGAAGGCCCATATGGTTGTGAGACGTCGAGGCTCCCACATTTTCTCTATACAAGTAGCTCACAGATGGCGGTAAGGTTGTCAGCCTTACGCGCCGGCCGCCCTGTACCCTCCCAGGAAGATTCCTGGTACTTACTTCTGTTAAGAGGCTGAGTCAACCCCAGGGCAATAGTGCTGCTAGAAGAATGAAGTAAATTGAAATATATCCAATGACCTCATCGCGAATCGAACCCGCAACCTGTCACATATTCGGGGTTTGCTTGACTAATAATAATAATAATAATAATAATAATAATAATAATAATAATAATAATAATAATAAT